>NW_023620107.1:4159-7455 GCF_014905685.2 Nematolebias whitei
TCAGGATGGTTTTTGTTTAATCTAGTGGGAGAGTCGATCAATTGGGTAAGATTGAGAGACAGGCAACATTCCTTGATTTTATCACAGAGGGGGGTCGACTTACCCCAATCAATGTTGAGGTCTCCAGCCAAAAGTATCTCTTTGAATTTTAAATTACCAAGAAATTCCATCAGGGCAGATAGAGCCTCAGGTGATGCTGAAGGTGGGCGGTAACAGCAGACTACAGATAAGATCTGGCTACCATTCAAGGTGAAGTCTACAGATAAGGCTTCAAACTGGTTTGGAATTGTTTTAGAAGACACAGGACTAGCAACCAAAGAATCTCTGATGTAAACAGCGACCCCCCCCCCCCCCTTTTTTTTTTGACGATCGCAGCGGTAGATGTTAAATCCATTGATTGCCAGGTCATTATTGAGTACAGATTTGTTGAGCCAGGTTTCAGAAATGAAGATAACATCTGCCCCAGAAGAACTGACCAGAATTTTCAAGGCGTCAAGTTTTCTCAGAAGGCTACGTGCGTTTACATGCAGAAAATGAAGCCCAGACACTTTCTTAAAGTCATTTGGTGTGCTGTAATTAGTGGGGGCGTCTAGGGTTGTGTTGAATCCCTGAGAGCAGTAACAACATTATTATCAGACATTTTCTTGAGTTTTTTGTGACTGAAGTGTAATCACAGGAGTTAACAGTGTGACAATTAGCCCCCATAATCGAACCATGAGAAAAATTAATGAAAACGCGATTATTCATAACCCAAAAACAGTGAAACTTGCAGTGATGGGCAGATTCAGGTGTATTAACAAGATTCAGTGACTCCAGATAATCTGAGAACTGAAAATAGTGACAATAATATGAATGGTGCAGAAAAGTTTCAGACCATAAAACATCACGGTTCAAATGGGCAAACAAACCCCACCGTGGAGGGGCATATGCGAAGCAGCAACATCAGGATCATAGGCATCCCTGAGCCATCAGAGTCAAGCACCCCCACAATGATAGCTAAGATGCTAACAGAGGCGTTGAAGCTGAGCAAACCCCTGCTGATCGACCGCTCACACCGGACACCGGGCGTGAGGAGATCAGATGATAAACCAAGAGTTATTGTGACCAAAAGGCATTAACCCATCACACTTGAGATACACACTATGTAAACACCCAGGGAGCAATTAGGGATTGAGTGTCTTGCTCAGGGACACCACGACATGAGGGAATGGCTGGGAGTTGAACCGCAACCTTCTGGTCCAAGGTCAGCTTTCCTAACTGTAAACCATTTCATCCCCACCATGTGTCCATCCTTGCTGCACAAATGTTTGCCTTTCCTTTTAAATGGGCAGTGGATGCCAGTGATGCAGGAGCTGGTGCTGTCAGGATGGTCCTGATGTCATGGATCATTGCTGCTTCTCCAAAATCATCTAACTGTCCAGTTTCTGTCTATAGACTACATCCCATTTATTTTTCTTCAGCAGTGGGGGGGGGGGGTACATGCCCCTGTGTGTCACACTTCCAAATGAATGTTTGTTCAGTTGACGTTTCCTCTGTTTCAGTTCTGATTGGCTGGTAACACTTTAAAAGGAACAAGCTCTGCTGGCTACATGAGACTGTGTTCTTGGTTAAATCAGGTCTCTCTTGTAAATGATTCCTTGAAGCTCAGAGCGACTAACCTGGTTAAATAAAGGTTGAATGAATGAGTGAAGAGGCAGTGAGGAGAGTTTGGTTGAGTTGGTCTGATATCTGATGGTTGCTGGTTCTGCTCTCCATCTCCAAGCCCACTCCCACATCTTCTCTTATACCTGTAGATGCCTGTGTTGCACATTGTCACTTTTGTTAAGAGTGTTAGATGGGCCTTGGTGTTACAGACAGCCATGTTTCTTGGGTTTTGGTTGTAGGATTAGTTTCTTGGACTATAGGGTTGGGGGTGGGGACCCCAAATCCGATGACCAACTGCTGACTTGTTTGAGGCTTTTTCTTGTTTTTTATTTATTTTGGCCAGTACTCCCAACCATAGATATCATATAATCACTAGATCCCTCATTGGCTGCTGCGGCGCAGGATTTTCGGCCGCCATCTTGGAGCGGTCATCCTTTTTGGTTAAAGCAGAAGACGTCTCAGCACTTCACAGCTTATTTCTGTTCAAATCGACGGACTGCTGACGTTAGGTCTCGGGGGATAACTTTTCACAAGTAAGATTAACATAGTATTGTTAGTATTTTGTGAATACAATATTGCTGTACTGTATTTATGTCAACCAGCTGATGTGATGTTCAGTGTAACACGGGTGTTCCGCTGCAATAAAGCTAACTGAGATCTGATGACAGGAATATTTTTCTAACAAGCATACTCACTATTTCAATAGCTTTGGTTCATTATCAAGAGATATGTATCAGAATTGGAGTTTTGTTTAAGTTGTAGGATATTAAAAATAAATCATAGGGAGAATATAGGGGCAGCACGGTGGCGCAACTGGTAGAGCTGCTGCTTCTCAGCGAGCAGGTCCTTGGTTCAAACCGCGGTTCAGGGGCCTTTCTGGGTGGAGTTTGCATGCTCTCTCCGTGCATGCGTGGGTTTTCTCCGGGTACTCCGGTTTTCTCCCACAGTCCAAAAACATGCATGTTGGGCTGATTGGTAACTCTAGATTGTCCCTAGGTGTGAGTGGGAGAGTGAGTGGTTGTTTGTCTCGTTTGTCTCTATGTGGCCCTGTGATGGACTTGCGACCCGTCCAGAGTGTACCCCGCCCCTCGCACAGTGATTGCTGGACATGGGCACCAGCGACCCCCGTGACCCAAAATGGAATAAGCGGGTAAAGAAAATGGATGGATGGATGGAGGGAGAATATAGGAAATAGAAAAGATTGACCTCCTCTGTACAATGTTTTTGTGTAGACACAAATCTCCTGTTTTCATTTTGAAAGTTTCCCAAAGAACAAGATGTGAGGAAGAGGAGGAAGTATCTTTGAGGAGGATTCATCTGAGCAGTGAGGATTTTAAACTGGAGGATTTTGATCAAACTGATCAGACTGTCCGACTGAGAGATGGTGTGGTACTATCGGTTCACCTTCAAAGAGTAGGAGTGATGTAGAAATATGTTTCATAAGGTTTTAAGTTGCCTTTATATCTACTCAAACATATATTATCTTTATGTTACTTATAATCATCAGAACACTCTTTGATGGTTCCCAGAGTAACGGATGAGCAGCTGGTGGCTCATAAAAACATGTTGTGCAAAACCGAGGCAATCGCGTGAGAGCCTGATGTCGAAAACATGTTGTTCCCATAACGGAGTGCCGTGATCGCAGGGCGGGC
>NW_023620108.1:0-7453 GCF_014905685.2 Nematolebias whitei
ATATATATATATATAGGTCCGAGGGAGAGGACGCTGGCGCTGCATGTTCGCCGCTTATCCACGCTAAAAAGTCATTATACTGTTGCTATATTCGTGGACATTTATCTGGACTTATTTTTGTTCAGTAATTTCTCAATCAGTACTTAGACAGCTTAATTAGCACTCCCTAACAGGAATTTGGGACTATTGCTGTCAACATACAACTAAAGCACGGCGGCTCGGACTTTGCTTGAAGAACTAGCAACTATTGCGCTTACCTTGCTGCTTCTGTCAACCTCCTGTGTCATCTGGATTGTCTCCAGTTTGTCATCTTTTGCTGGATTTTTTCCTGTGCTATGCTGTGGATTACATCGCACTGCCTTTTGGATATCCTTTTTGGAGCTGTGGGTCTGCTGTTAGCGGCTAGCTCTGTGCTAGCTTCCCCCGGCTTGGCTGGCTCGTCGATGTTGACCTACTCCGCCTCCCAGCTGATTGGACTCAACAACTGCTCCATTCCACCTTCTGTTTCTACCATTAAACAACTGGGCCTTCTGCGTAGACCTCGTTATGTCCATAGAGGCTCTCGGAAGAGAACTGTTTACTCTCGGCAAGCTGGGTCTGACTCCATCCCTTCCATATGGTCTACCGGACCTGCCGCACATCGATTACGTCATCAGAACGCTGTCTCTGTAGTCCCTGATATTGCTAAAAGAACATAGCGCACGAAGTGGCAAGGAAAACGTGGAGTAGACTTTAAGCTGCTTAAACCTCTTCTAAAGGCTTCTACTACAACCAATATTAAAATAGAACTTTTCAATGCTCAATCACTATCCAATAAATCATGTCTTATTCATGATCATATTCTGGAGAAAAATTTGGACCTCATGTGCCTTACTGAAACATGGCATCAACCAGATGTGTACAGCTCTCTGAATGAAGCCTGTCCCTCTGGATACAGTTATCTGCAGAAAGCCCGCTGCACTGGCCGTGGTGGTGGTCTGGCTGTAATTTACCGCAGTAATTTAAAATTATCACATTCAGCTTCTCCGGACTTTTTGTCTTTTGAATGTTTGGCCTTCAACCTCAAAGCCCCCCTCCTGATGAATGTTATATTGATTTACCGGCCACCCAAACCACATGTTTCATTTAACTCAGAGATGCATGACCTCACTTTTTTCTGCGCATCTCCTGTGAAAAATATTATTCTTAGAGATTTAAATATCCACATTGATAATTCCTCTTCCCCTCTGGCAGCAGAGTTTAAGTCTCTTTTGGACTCTCTCAATCTCACTCAGTATGTTGATGCCCCTACGCACAACAGGGGGCACACTCTGGATTTGGTGATTACAGACACTGTACCTATCAATAACTTATCTGTATATGACCTGGGTGTCTCAGACCACAGTGTCATCTCCCTGGAAGTGACTTCAACTTCATCTGCTCCTAATCCTAAACGACTTATCCAGTTCCGTGACTTTAAAAACATTTCCCCTGAGGTTCTGTCCTCTGATCTCCACTCCCTGACCACTGTCAATCATTCATCTGCAAATGACTCTGTGGATTACTACAACCAATCTCTCCAGGAGCTTCTGGACCTCCATGCTCTCTTCTAAGCAAGGCTGGTGTCTTTCTCCCGTTCAGCCCCTTGGTACACTGCTGAGCTGCGTAAGATGAAAGCAGCTGGCCGTGCTATTGAGAGACGTGTAAAATCATCTGGTCTCTCTGTACATCAGCAGGCATATAAAGAACATCAGAAAGCCTACGCCTTTTCTCTTAAAGAAGCACGGTCCAAATATTATTCTAACATCATCAACAACTGCCCTGGAAACGCTAAACAACTCTTTTCCACAATAAATCATCTCCTTAATCCCATTAAACAGTCTCATGAGGACTCTGTTCAAAAATGCAACCTGTTCCTTTCATTTTTTAAAAACAAAGTTAACTCCATTAGATCTCAGCTCCATAGCCTCCCTGATCTTCATCTGCCATCTACCTGTCTGCATTCTGGGTCCCTGAGCTGCTTTGATGAGGTTGTTGAGAGTGAAGTGGAGACCATCATCAAGAAAATGAAGCCTTCATCCTGCGCCCTGGATCCCTTCCCCTCGTCTCTCATTAAATCCAATCACTCTGCAATAAGCCCATTAATCACACAAATATTAAATAAGTCACTGCAATCTGGTCAAGTTCCACTGCCTCTTAAAACTGCCATCATTAGGCCTCTTCTGAAAAAATCTAATTTGGATCCAGACATTCTTTCTAATTACCGCCCAATTTCTCACCTCCCATTTCTGTCAAAAGTGCTGGAAAAAGCAGTTGCTGCTCAGCTGCAGATCCACCTACAACAACACTCCCTGTATGAGAAGTTTCAGTCTGGCTTCCGTGCAGCTCACAGTACTGAGACCGCACTGCTGAGAGTCACCAATGATGTCCTCATGGCTGCTGACACTGGTTCTCCCTCCCTCCTTGTTCTCCTTGACCTCACTGCAGCTTTCGACACTGTGGACCATAGTATCCTCCTCCACCTTCTTCATGTGGAGGTCGGTCTCTGTGACACTGCCCTGGACTGGTTTAAATATTTCCTCTCCAATAGGCTGGAATGTGTTAGTCTTGGCAATGCCAAGTCCCAGACTGCCTGTGTCTCGTGTGGTGTCCCTCAAGGGTCAGTTTTAGGGCCCCTGCTATTTTCCCTTTACATGTTGCCTTTAGGTCAAATTATTAATCAGTACAACATTTCTTTTCACTGTTATGCCGACGATACACAGCTTTACATCAGGACCGGAGCATCATCTTCACCACTGTCATCTCCATCTTCACTCGCTGCCCTCTCTACCTGCCTGGAGGAGATAAGGGCATGGATGAATCAGAACTTTCTTCAGTTAAACTGCTCCAAAACAGAGGCCATACTGATTGGCACCCCTCACCAGGTTCAAACTTCAACTATAACGACTATTTCATTTTCTGGACAAGACATCCCCCTCTCCACCTCTGTTACAAATCTTGGAATAAAAATGGACTCTCATCTTACATTTGAAAATCACATTAAGCATCTGTATAAAACCTGTTTCTTCCATCTTCGAAATATCTCCAAACTGCGCCCATCTCTCACTTTTGCTGATGCAGAGAAACTCGTCGATGCTTTTGTCTCCTCCAGGCTCGACTACTGCAACTCCCTGTTTACTTGAATACCCGGCAAAAACCTTCAGAAGCTTCAATATATTCAAAACAGTGCAGCCAGGATTTTATTGAGAGCTCGTAAATTTGAACATATTACACCCATTCTCCATAACCTCCATTGGCTTCCTGTCACTTACAGAATTCAGTACAAAATTGCTCTCATCACCCATCAGTGTTTATACGGAAATTCACCAGATTATCTGAAGGACCTTCTTGCTCCATATTCATCCACCCGGTCCCTAAGATCACAGAACAGTAATCTCCTCCACCTTCCACAAACTAAATTAAGAACAATGGGAGATCGGGCATTCTGTGTGGCTGCCCCCCACCTCTGGAACTCCCTCCCTGAATATCTGAGAGCTCCACAATCATTGACTGACTTTAAAAAAGGCTTAAAGACTTTTCTTTTTAAGCAAGCCTATTCTGCCTCCACGTGATTGTATCATTGATTTTAGTTGATTGTATCATTGATTTTAGTTGATTTTATCATTGATTTTAGTTGATTTTATCACAGATTTTACTTGATTTTATGGCTGATTTTAGTTGATTTTATCAATTTTAGTTGCACTCTGTAGCACTTTGAGATTTTTGTTAATGAAAAGTGCGTTACAAATTAAATTCATTATTATTATTATTATATATATATACAAATGTCAATATTTAGTGTACTGCCTATAACTGTCACCCATAACCCCTGACCCTGTTGTAAATAAAATAGTTACCACAAATCGTACATTATATTGACAACATTAGACTCTTGAATGTAAAAAAAACATTTGATTAATTTTTTTTTAAAAACTCAAGACTGACAACATTTGTGACTTGGTCAGGTGCAGTGAATTGAGCTGCTCCCAGCTGGAGCGATATAAATAAACTGAACTGAGTAGATGGCTACAGCCTCTCTCAGCCATCAGACAAGAAGCAGAGTACACCTGCAGCAGGGGGCTACAGGGCCACCAGTCACATTTTACCAGTGGTGGGATGTAACAGAGTACAAGTACTTTGTTACTGTACTTAAGTAATTTTTCATGTATCTGTAAAGTAGAGTTAAATGTGGGTACTTTTAACTTTTACTCACTACATTTTACATTAAGTGTCTGTACTTTCTACTACATGTCTATAATGCGTTGTGTTACAAGTTACATTCACGTTACAGTTGTTTTTATTTGTTTGTTAGTTTGAAAGTAACCAGTGAGGGGAGTTGGTCCAATGAATCACTGCAAAGTGGGCAGGTAACGTTAGACCCGCCTTCAAGAAGAGCTGGACCAATGACGTCGTATATTCTAGTTTATACGTCATTGAGCTGGGCACACCCACAACACCACTAACACACCCAGACTGGATTCCACCGTGGAGAGTCAGCCAGAAGATATGCACCACCCATGGCCTTGTTGATAGACTGTTGAAAGTGTCAGAGATTTGATGGCAGATGATCCAACACACAGACTCAGATAGGTTTTTAAAATGTTTATAGAGTAAATAAACAGCTTATGGTGTTTCAGGTCCAAGGGCAGGAAATGTATCTAAAATGATACAGAGGGGAAAGGTTAGTGTTTGACAGAATAACGAGTAGTTATCTGAATAGTCTTATGAAACACTAACCTTTCTTGTTGTAACGGGGCGCTCCAGCTGAGACACAGAGCTGCAGAGACCAAGGGAAGTCCAGAGGTGTAGTCAAGGATGAACAGGGTTCATACATGGGATCCAAAGAGGAGACAGTACCGATAGGGAGAGGCAAAGGCAAAATTCAAAAACAGGCGTAGGTCATAAATAAGGTCAGAAGGCTGAGGCACAAAAGGGACAGGCAAAAAGCATGGTCGAGGGTAACAGGCGTGGATCAAGATTAAAGAGCTGTGAACAAAGAGAGTACGCTGGATAACTGTGGCTAGAAGCAAGCAAATGATCTGGCAATGTAGTGGAGAAAGCAGGAATTATATATACACCCAAAAACAGGTGGAAACCATCAGCAGCAATCAGAGAGCGAGGTGTGGCATGTAAAGAGGCTGGTAGAAGCAGCACAGGAAAAACCCAGGAGAGTAGAGAAGAAAAAGTCAAACAGTGAACAGAGTGATGAAAAAAGGAAAAAACAGAGTGTAAACTGTGACAGATACCCCTTTGAGGCGCAGCACCTGACGCGCCCCGAGGTTGGTCTGGGTGAAGGCAATGGAAGTCCCTGATGAGGGACTTGTCGATGATGTGATGGGAGGGGACCCAAGAACGTTTTTCTGGGCTGTATCCCTCCCAGTCGACCAGGTAATGGACTCCTTGGCCCCATCTCCTGGAGCTGAGGAGTTGGCGCACAGTGTAGGCAGGTGCCCCATCAATGAGCCGGGTGGGTAGGGGGTGTTCTGGGGCGGGGTGAAAATGGGAGGGCAAAAAAAGGGCTTGATTTTGGATACATGAAATGATACCATACCATACCATACCATACCAATTTATTTATAGAGCACTTAAAACAGCAACAAGGCCAACCAAAGTAATGTACAAAAGAAAACAAACATGCACAGCGGACAGGAAAACATAAAATAGAAATACAGATACAAATAGCAGCAGAAGCTAACTAAAATGGCCAACAGAGTAGAGAACAGACCGGACCAAAACAAATCACAACGTGTTAAAGGCAAGAGAATAGAAGTGGGTCTTCAAGTGAGACTTAAAGACTGAGAGTGTGGGAGCCTGCCGGACACTCAGTGGCAACTCATTCCACAGTCGTGGACCTGCAACAGAGAAAGCCCTGTCACCTCTGAGCTTACGACAGGTTTCTGGGACTGAGAGAAGCATCTGGTCTGCTGACCTCAGAGAGCGCGGTGGGACATATGGCTGCAGAAGATCAGTGAGATAGAATGGGGCGGAACTGTTCAGTGATTTAAAAACATACATGAGAATTTTGAATTGGATCCGAAGGTGAATGGGTAGCCAGTGCAGGGAGGCCAAAACTGGCGTGATGTGCTCTCTATAGCCTGTACCAGTTAAAAAACGGGCTGCAGCATTTTGGACCAGTTGTAGACGAGCAATGGAGGACTGACTGATTCCAAACAGAAGTGAATTGTAGTAATCAAGCCTAGATGTTATGAAGGCACGGATCACTGTCTCAAGGTTCTTCTTGGAGAGTATACAGGTCCTTCTAAAAAAATTAGCATATTGTGATAAAGGTCATTATTTTCCATAATGTAATTGTAATGAAATAATACCTGTCTGATATTATCCATAATTTAAACGGATTCTTTCATTTTTCTGGACTGAGTAATCTCGTGCCTTGAATGATTAAATGTGGACGGAAACGTGTTTAAATTTCTGACTCACCAACAACAGTGAGCCGTTTAATTAAAAATGATTTAAAACACATCACACATTTACAATAATTGGCAGATTTACTACAATAACACAGCTTAATTAAGGAGCTTTACAATGAGAAACCATACGGCCATGATATCTCACTTGCAGCTAATTACAACAGACATTTCTGAAAATAACTGGATGATTACTGGCAAGATAGAAGAGTTTTAAAGATGGGAAATGAAGGAGTTTAAATGGAGAGAAAAGATGTGTGAGGGAAAATGTGTCGACGAAGAACGGCACCCTCCTTTCGAACCCAGCTCTACCTCGGTACACTTCGGTAATGAGGGACTCGTTACCTTGAAGAAGATGTCTCCACTGGTATGGAGTTCCATTTAATGCTACCTTTCCAGCGTCTCCGTAGGATAGCAGAAAAACATCCGGAGTAGTGACGGTACTTCGTTCAACAGCACGCTCACCTCACGGGTGGACTCACATGAGCTGTGAGTCCGTCAGAGGTTCCACTCAGATGTGGAAGATTCCATAATCCCCACGAGACTCGGAAGAACTTCGGATCATGTCTGGAACTTCTTGTTCTCTCCAGCAACTTTTCTGTTCGGTTCTGCTCTCCGAACTGAACTGTTTGGAACTAGGAAGTGTCAACATTTAAAGAGTTCTGTTTCCGGTTCATTTGGGAAGTCCTGATTGGCTGAAAGAGCCAACAGGTGTGTGGTTTTAGTGACGTAAGAGGTTACTAGAAGTCAGAAAAACAGTGAGATATTTTGGAACAGACAGAAAAATGTTTTTGGAACAGACTGAGAAATGTTTAGGCAAGATGACAGACAGCAGGTGCCTGCTCCTCTGTTTCTGTCTGAGAGGATTTAAAAACATGACAGTTCGTTCCAATAAACTTGTTTGCGTTTGTCTCCGACTTTTGACCGACATCACAACTTGCTCATTTCAGACAGAAGATCAAGAAAATGAATAATTACTCTGTAACAGACATTAACTTGATTTCTACTTT
>NW_023620109.1:0-7449 GCF_014905685.2 Nematolebias whitei
AGTAATATGGTTTGAGTCAATATTAAATAGTCATGTTGTACCAAAACAATTTATTTAGATTCTGTGGAGTCTAATATATTAGATGCAACAAATGGACATCAATTTTTTTAATTTAAGCAGGGCCACAATTTTTACAGTGTAGAAGCATAAATACCAAAACGGAATCAATGCTCCAGCGAAGAGTAGAACTCGGCTGCAGCCTTAAGTAGAGCTGGAACTCATCAGGCAGATGGCCAACAGCTGGTGGTGATTGGCGGCCATCTTGGTGCTGCAGCAAGAACTACTCTTACAACTTCTACTTTATGACACTAATCATTACAGTGTAATGCCAAATGGGAATGAAGGGGAGCAGATTTCACACAACGTGAACAAAGAGCTGAGTTTTACAGAACAGCTGTGGCACTTCGTGATCTTTTTTGTAGAATCGGTCTTACATGGACTGTAATCTGAAGAGAAACGTGTGAATGAGCATTGCTATGCAGAAGATTGTGGTACAACAGTTTGACATAACTGAACACAGTGATTCACTGAACCTGCACAAGACATCAGAAGCAGATTGTGGCTTATCATAAGTAAAAAGGTGGGTGATCATTTTCAGCTTTTATTTATACAAATCACATTGAGCCTCTGAGACTCATTTACAAGAGAGACCTGTTGTGTATAATGTTTATGCGTCGTCTGTTTTAGCAACACTCAATGGACAGATGCTCGAGAAACTCCACAAAGCAATCACTGGATGCACATCTGCAACAGAGTTTTTCTTCTAGTCAACTACATTCATGGCTGCCTCAGTTGATCAATCTTAACAGCACAGATTTTGACAAATTTATAGATATTGAGCTAAAATGTGACATCATAGTAGTGGACAGTCATTTACAACACTGTGAGTGCCAAGAGGTCGGCAGTTTCAGGGATTAAACATGTCCATCACCCTCCACTTTCACCTTCCACCCCCGCCGAACAGACAACCAACCTCCCCACTCCTTTATGACGGAGATTCAAAGTTATTTGTCAAACCCCCAGGCCAAGGTCATACACTTATGGCCATAAATACTTATCAGATCCAGAGGGTTAGGCAAGAGGCGTAGTCGAGGTGAAGAAGAGCAGAGTCGTTACCGTGGTCAGAGAAGGAGATCCAAATCAGGCAAGGGATAAGCAAGGCGAGGAAACCAACAGGTCAGAACCAGGAAGTCAAACAAGGCTGTGGCATGACCGCTGGACATCAACTGCTTGGAAAGGTTCAATAATCTGGCACTGGTGGATTGTGGACGTGGAGCTTATAAAGGTAGGTGAACAGGTGAAGCTGATGAGTGCTGATTGCTGTGAGAAACAAGGGAGGTGTGGCAAGGCTTGCAGGGAGCTGGCTTGGGCTGAAGGATGGGTGACAGGTAAAACAGACATGGAAACAGAAAACTATTGCAAGAAGGGGCAGAAACGTGACAAGAGTCATGAGGTTCATGGTATTCAGCTTGTTTGCATTTTATAGTTAAGGTGTAGTTTAATGTTTATCGTATTTTCCGCCTTATAAGTCACAGTTTTTTGCATAATTTACATGCCCTGCAACTTTTAGGCCAAAGCGACATATTTTTGGATTTTTTCCATATTTATAAACCAATTTTTGGCTGAGATATGACCATTTTCATTCATTCTGACTGATTTTTTTTAAGTAGTACCACTTTCAGCCACTTGATAGATTTCCTGACAGACCGGAGTCAGTGCGTGCGGCTGGGGAGAGCTGTCTCGGACACTCGGACTGTAAGCACAGGATCTCCACAGGGCTGTGTGCTTTCCCCCCTGCTTTTCTCCCTGTACACCAACTGCTGCACCTCCAGCCATGACTCTGTGAAACTTACTAAGTTTGCAGATGACACCACCCTCATCGGGCTCATCTCGGACGGTGATGAGTCTGCATACAGGAGGGAGGTGGACCGGCTGGTGACCTGGTGCAGCAGCAACAACCTGGAACTCAATGCCCAGAAGACAGTGGACATGATTGTGGATTTCAGGAAAGCCACAGCCCCTCTGCCCACCCTCACCTGTAATGATACCCCCATCACCACTGCAAACTCTTATCGGTTCCTCGGCACCACCATCACCCAGGACCTCAAGTGGGAGCCGACCATCAGCTCCCTCATCAAGAAGGCCCAGCAGAGACTGTACTTCCTGCGACAGCTGAAGAAGGCCAAGCTGCCGGCCAAGCTGATGGTGCAGTTCTTCACGGCCATCATCGAGTCCATCCTCAGCTCCTCCATCACGGTGTGGTACGCCGGGGCCACTGCCAGGGACAGACTCAGACTGCAGCGCGTTGTGCGCTCAGCTGAGAAGGTGATCGGCTGCAGCCTTCCATCCCTCCACGACCTGTACGTCTCCAGGACTGTGAGGCGAGCAGGTCGGATCACAGCTGACCCTGCTCACCCTGCACACGGACTGTTTGAACCACTCCCCTCAGGCAGGAGGCTTCAGTCCATTCGGATCAGAACCTCCCGCCATAAGAACAGTTTCTTCCCCTCTGCTGTTGGACTCCTGAACACTCATAATGCTACCTCATAATTTCTGCTTTGGTCACATTACATCTGTATTATAACTGAATACTCCATCTGTACTGTTCTCTAAGATATTTTATTTTTTTCTATTGTATGGGTGTACATATGGTTATGTTATGTTTTTAATTTTACTTTATTTGTGGGTGTACACAGGTCTTATGTCTTATGTAATGTTCTCATTTTTAATTCATTTTAACTTTATTTTTACTTTATTTTACTTTATTACTATTCGCACCTTATGTCGAAGCAAATTCCTAGTTTGTGAACCTCGTTCATTGACATGGCGATAATAAACTGATTCTAATTCTGATTCTGATTGATAGCAGCAGAGTAGTAGTGGAAGTATGGCATACCGTTGTATCATTTAATAGGTAAACGTGGCTATAATGTCAAATTCAAAAAGTTCGACAAAAAAAACAACTTTATTTATTATATTTTACTTTATACTTTATTGTTTTTATTCTTGAACTTTTTGAATTTACCATGTCCTGGATGACTGAGAGTCTTCACCAGCTTATAATGATACAATCAGCTTGCCATATTCTCCCAACCTTCATTCTGCTCACTGTTTGGAGCAACCGTCATATCAGCTGCACCGCCCCGACAAAATGCAGCTAATTTGACCATTAAAGTGCATTTATTAAGCACAGACTGAGACACACATTTACTATTATTTCAAGCAAACAAATAATTGCTTTTAAGTGTTACTCTTGTTAAATTATTGTTCAAATCCTCCTGTGCATGCTACAGCGGCTGCCATTTGTCAGCCGATCGATTATTGGCACAACACCGGCCCACATTTCCGGGTTGTCAGCGGTGACGTGTAACAAACGCAACACATCAGCGCTGGCGCATAATAGATGTGACGTATACAGCGAAGCGACAAATTTATGGATTTTTCTACTTTTTTAGACATATTTGAACTGATGCAACTTATAGGGCGGAGCGACATGTACGGTGGAAAATACGGTAATTTAGTCAGTTTTAGTGTGTTTGAGTCAAAATGAGATGATTTTTGAATGTGAGGAGGACGGAGCTGTGGACCCAGAGGAGGACGGAACCACCAAATCAGAACCTCTCAGATAGAGGAGAAGATCATGAAGGAGAAAAACAGTCTGAGTCAGCCAGTGAGGACTTTTTTGATGAAGAGGGTGATCATGATTTGTTTTAGAAGAGGAAGAGAGCACCAACCCAGGAGGTCTGACTGTGCAGAGGAGGGGGTCCAGAACCTCTCTGACTTGGCTAACAGAACCAAGCATCAGTTCTGAGCTAGGGAGAACAGAGAAGGTTGTGGATGTTGACCCAGTGGGCATATTAATGGATAAAAATACCCCATTTTCCCCAAAAATTTCTAGAGCCTGACCTATACATAGGTAGTTCCAATATTTTTGGCCAATATAAGCATTTGGGGACGTATCAATATCTGTGATAGCTGTCCCATTATGCACCAGTATAAACACTGGAAACAAGCTTTGTCCTTACTTGAACAAGGTGTAATTGTACAGTATATCCAGCAGAGGGCACACACGGACTAATTTCAATTCATGGACGTTCACTTTTAAGTTTCACTTTCAGCACATCTGAAGCAGCAAGCAATACTGCATAGAGTATTCTACAAAGTACAAAACAAAGTTTAGTAAGGTTATTGCAACTGAGCTGTAAAATGAAAAAATTCTACAAGAACAAATTATCTTCAATCCTCCAACCCGCTTGTCATTAGCCTCTCAAGTTAGCAAGCTAACATTTAGATAACTAGCATAGGCTATTGCCTTGTAAAACTTTATCCAGAACAATAAATCTAACGTAGAGATAAAATATATTAGTGTTAGTAATGTTATCATTGTCGTCCTCAATTATATGCATTTTTTGTCTGAAAACTTTACTTTTTTGCCAAAACAATATGATCAAAAAAGAATATGGAATGGTGAAAAAGAATGGTCAATATTAATTAGACCATCACCATATGTGACTGACTGTTTAAACAATGAACAGGGAAGGACGTTTCTTTGTTTAATTTATATTTATGTAACACACATGATAATTTTATGGTGGAGGATAGAAAAATTGAATTAGGAAGACCAAGGTTTAAAAGTAGCCATTTACCTACATTCTTGGGGGTGGACAAAGCTAAAACAATGTTCAGCCATTATGTCAGTTATCCTTCCCCTCCCAATATCAGTATCAGCAATAACCAAATTTTCAATATCAGTCAGGCTCTAAAAATGATCTTAAAGTAAATAGGTTTTTTTTTTGGTTTATTTTTTAAAACGACCAACCCTTAAAGAGTTTAAATTAAAAAAAAAAAAATTAGGTATTTTTATTTCAGACTGAGACTGTTGTAAAAGTCTGACCAGTTTTTAGTTGAAAAAAATATTATAAATAATATTTTTTAAGCAGTTAAATAATAAAAAACAAGGGTGCTATATATATATTTTTTTTACATGAATTAAAATTTTAATCAAAAACTTAAATGAGACATGTAAATTGACGCTGAACTTTTTTTTACTTATGTTTTTGTTTTTTCCAGTAAAAATAACTTACCTGTTACTAGGCAGCTGCTCTAAAAATAAAAATGCGTGTGTGTTTTGTGTGCTGCTGTGTAATGACTCAGTGAGTGTGGGCTCATGTAGGCCTGAGTAGGATGTTTTTGTGAATGTGAGCTCATTTTGGTTTCTGGTGGTCGGTGGAACTAGTGGAGATTAGTTTAACAGGTTGGTGTGTGTGACTGAGAAGAAGGAAGCACCTCGGAGTCTCTGCAGAGACTTTCAGGTAAGTTCCCAAAGTCCTGAAGATTCAGCCTCAATTTCTGACAGTTTGTAAAAACCAAAGAACACCTCTAACTGTTCCTTCCTTCTCCTACTTCACTACTTTTTGTTTTGGTGGTGGTGGCGGTGGGGGGGCTCCTTTCAGGCTTATTTGTCCTTTTTTTGTCAAGTCTATCAAGTCTTTTATCAAATATCTCAAGTATGTTTAAGTCAGTAGCTGCAGGTGGTTGGTGTGGCAACATTTTGAAGACATTGGGTGTTTCATGTCAAACTGCTCTAAGGACTGTTAAGATGGTGGTGCTACAATAGAGCACCTGCAAGGAACACTGGAAAAAGTTTTGCACAGAGTTGTTCATTCAAGCTAAAAACTATTATTGAATACAATGTACAATAATTGACTTGGTTGTGAAAGTCTATTTTTTTGCATTCTGAGGTTTCAATTTTGATTCAGACTGAATCAATAACACTTTTGATGGGAAGAAAGCAAATATTTTGGTTCCTCTCAAAACATGCTGAAAGGAAATGATGTCATATTTTCAATCTGAGTCACGTGAGAAGACGTTGGGGAGAAGTGCTTGGGTAGAAATAGAAGAGAAGAGGATATTATATCTAGACTAAGATTTGGGCATACGGGGCTGAATAGTACGCTGAAAATAATTAATAAACATAGTACAGGTTTGTGTAATTTTTGTGGAGAGTCAGAAACGGTGCAGCATATTCTTCTAGAATGTAGGAAATACAGCCGGGAAAGAGAGTTGTTAATTAGAGAGATGAACAGTAATAAAATCAATTTAGATGTTAAAAATTTGCTGCAAAGATCTTCTGAAAATATAATTTTTAACAGCATTTTTAGGTTTCTCAAGATGTCAGGCATTATGGGGAGAATATAGTGATAGGACATCTAATCTATACTCCAGTCTGGAAGGTGGCGGTAATGCACCTATAAGTTGTTTGCCAACCGCCATTAAACATAAAAGAAGAAGAAGAAGAAGAAGAAGAAGTGCTTGGAGAGCTTCGTCCGTTGCACAATGTGTCTGCAATGTGTCACCTATGCCATTATACAGTATATAGTGATTAATGAGGTGTGCCATACTGCAGTTGTTCAGTTGCATATTTCGTATATTTTGCCTCAGGTCTCCCAGAAAGATCAAGCCGAGCAGGAGCTGGAGAGGACCATCATGGCAGTCTTCGTCTTCAGAGAGAATTCAAGCCTTCTACAGCAGCCCCAAGACGTTGGGATTGTCATTGATGGTGTGGAAGTCCTCAATGAGTTGCCTTCTCTTGCAGCTGGAGTGGCAATGCTCTTTGGACTTTGCTATGCTCTTAACATGGAGTATCCACAGGGTTTCAGGTTCACCTTTGAGGCCCTTCAGAAGATCCTGATGGAGCTTGGTTCCAACAAGATGACTTCCAAGATTCGCAAACTCAGTGGTGAACTCAAAACTGCACAGTAGTGTATATTTAAGTGTGTGCTTAATGTGTGTGCATGTAGTTGCCACTGGCATCTATTTAAGAGGTAGACCACCTCACAGCACTTTGTTATACATGTTCAGGTGGTCACTTTCATGGAGTGCTTTTGTTGGAATTTTAGTTCTTTCATGATGTTTAGAGATGCAACATTCCTTCAAGTTCAGATGTGTTTGAACAGTACAACAATAGTGAATGCTTTCTGTCCATTTAATTTTGCTTGATAAGCCATATTGTCTTTATGTCATTGCTCTGATCAACAATGACATGTTTATATTTGTTTGTCTGAACATGCAACTTTTTTTGTCCTTTTTTACTTGAGGAATAAATGGCTTATAAGAAAAATGTTGCTGGAGTGTGTTAAGTGTGATGTGAGTGATGCAGATTGTTTGACACCAAGTTTATGACATTTTAAAAAAGAAGACTTTCATGGTGCCAATGAATTAATTTATGCTAGGTATATATATTAGATGGGTTCAATTTAAATATATTAGTTTGGTTCAAAAACTAAAATGTAAATTATTTAACTTGGATAAAGGTGAAGAATTAATATTGGGTCAAGTAGAGTAATATGGTTTGAGTCAATATTAAATAGTCATGTTGTACCAAAACAATTTATTTAGATTCTGTGGAGTCTAATATATTAGATGCAACAAATGGACATCAATTTTTTT
>NW_023620110.1:0-7448 GCF_014905685.2 Nematolebias whitei
CTGTAAGAGTAGTTCTTGCTGCAGCCCCAAGATGGCCGCCAATCACCACCAGCTGTTGGCCATCTGCCTGATGAGTTCCAGCTCTACTTAAGGCTGCAGTCAAGTTCTACTCTTCGCTGGAGCATTGATTCCGTTTTTGGTATTTATGCTTCTAGCCAGTGCTTGTTCAGAGCCTTTAAGATATTTACCTTGTTTCTTCTGCCTACAGTTGACCTGTCGTTTGGTTCCGGTCCTGGTCCGTCCTTTTCTTGGTGCCTCGCCCTCCAGCCACTTGCCTGTCTTGCCCTGCTTGCCTACTGAAACCATCCTTGGAGATCCACAAATCTCAGCTGAGCCTCACTGCCTTCTCCAACCCGTAAGAGGAAACAAACAAACCAAACATTATTGCAACCACCCTCGTTACAAGGACCTCCTGACCTTTGTCCTTCCTCTCCAGGGATTCCAGGCTACCATCTGTATATATGTATATAACATCACTGTAAATAAATTCATTTTTCCTTTTTATCTGAGTCTTGCGTCGTTTCCGGGTCTCGTACTATCTGGGTATCCTGAGCTTATGACAGTGGCAATCAATGGATTTAACATCTACCGCTGTGATCGTCAAAAAAGGGGGGGTGGAGTCATTATTTACATTAGAGACACTCTGGTTTCAAGTCTTGTGACTTCCAAAACAATTCCAAACCAGTTTGAAGCCTTATCTGTAAACATCACCTTGAATGGAGGCCAGATTTTAACTGTAGTCTGCTGCTACCGCCCCCCCACAGCTTCACCTGAGGCATTAAATGCCATGAAGGAATTCCTTGGTAATTTAAAATTCACAGAGGTCTTTTTAGCTGGAGATCTCAACATTGACTGGTGTAAGTCGACCCCCCTCTGTGACAAATTCAAGGAATGTTGCTTGTCTTTTAATTTAACCCAACTGATCGACTCCCCCACCAGATTAAATAAAAGCCACCCTGACAATTCCTCCATCTTAGACCTGTTTCTAACTAATATGCCTCACAAATTCCCTGGTACAGGTGTATTCGCTGATCTTTTGAGTGATCATTGTGTGACAGCGGCTTTAAGAAATAGTAAACTTCCACCTTCTAAGCCCAGATTAATTAAAAAAAGGGATCTGAAACATTTCTGTGAACAGTCATTCCTCTGGGATCTGTCTCACTTTGACTGGCATCGTATTCTGTTAACTGATGACGTGAACTCCGCTTGGAACTATTTCCATAATAATTTCATTTATTTCCTGAACTTACATGCTCCTTTTCGTCAGTTCAGAATAAAGGGACGAGACAGCCCCTGGTTTACTCCAGAGCTAGCTGACCTCCTGCACAGGAGAGATCATCTTTGGGCTGCAGCGAGAAAATCTGACTCAGACACTGATTGGTTGAGTTTTCAACAGATGAGGAATAAATGTACAACTGCTGTCAAAGCAGCAAAACGAAACTATTTCTTATCTCAGACCTCCAAAAATCTAAATGACCCTAACAGATTCTGGAAAACCATCAAATCTCTCTCAGGCACCCCCAAATCATCTGACCTCCCATCACAACTTCTCGTTAACTCTGCTCCTGTGTCAAATAAGCATGAGATCCTGAACTGTTTCAACAAACATTTTGTTGCTTCTGGTTCTTTATTTGACACAGTTACTAATGGAAGATCAGCCACTTCACTTAATAACCAAACTTCTACAAATCAAATCCCTCTTACAAGTCAATCCTCAGTTAATCACAGCTTCTCTTTTTCTCCATTCTCAGTCAGTGAGGTCAATAAACTGTTAAAAGATCTTGATCCTAAAAAATCTGCAGGTCCAGATGAACTTCCACCTTATTTCTTAAGGCTGGCTGCTCACATCATCACAGTCCCTGTGACCCACATCTTCAATCTCTCCATAAGACAAAACTCCATCCCAGACACTTGGAAAACAGCCTTTGTTCTTCCTTTGCTGAAGGGAGGTGACCCCACATCACTGAACAACTATCGACCAATCTCTAAACTCTGCATTTTAGCCAAGGTTCTAGAAAAACTGATAAACTCTCAAATCAAAAATTACCTGGACTCATTTAACATCTTACCTCCACATCAATCTGGTTTCAGGAAACAACACAGCACAACCACTGCTTCACTGAAGGTTCTTAATGACGTTGTTGAAGCACTGGATGCTAAGGATTATTGTGCTGCACTTTTCTTAGACCTGTCTAAAGCTTTTGACACGGTGGATCATAACATCTTGTGTCATAAACTCTCAGAAATTGGTTTCTCAGATCACACCATTGGTTGGTTCTCTAACTATCTTTCAGACCGGAGGCAATGTGTTCAACATAATGGTACTTCCTCCAGTTATTTAACATTCAATAATGGTGTACCACAAGGCTCAGTCTTAGGACCCACCCTCTTTACAATCTACATACATAATGTAGGTAAAAACATCCCTAATGCATCCATACATTTCTATGCTGACGACACAGTTGTTTATTGTCGAGCTAAAACAGTTGCTAAGGCTTTCCAGCTTTTGAAATCTGCATTTAACTACATCCAGACTGATTTGTTTCACCTCAAACTTGTCCTAAATGCCGAAAAAAACCAAAGGAATGCTTTTTTCAAATAGGAAGTTGGTCCCAGCAGTTCTTCCTCCGATTTTATCCTCAAATGGTGTCCCCATTGAGTTTGTTGATTCCTATAAATATTTGGGTATCTTGGTCGACCCACATCTTTCTTTTAAGCTCCATGTGGAAAACTTGGTAAAGAAACTGAAAGTTAAACTGGGTTTCTTTTTCAGAAACAAATCCTGTCTAACCCTGAATGCTAGAAAACGCCTTGTATCTGTGACTTTCCTTCCCTCAATTGATTTTGGTGATATTATTTACATGAACGCTCTTACAAGAACCCTACAGATGTTGGATGCTGTCTATCATGGTGCACTAAGATTCATAACTGGCTGTGATTATCGTACCCACCACTGCACCCTGTATTCATTGGTTAACTGGACATCATTAACTTCACGCAGACTCTCTCACTGGTACATTTTCATCTTTAAATCACTTCTTGGTCTGCTGCCTTCATACATCTCCTCCTACATGTCTCTGCGTGAGTGCAGCTACGGAGTGCGCTCTCAGGACATTATTACCTGCAGTGTTCCCTCAGTGAGGACTGAACTAGGCAAAAGGGCCTTATCCTACTCCGCTCCTGTTTCCTGGAATATCTTACAAAAAGATTTGAAGCTCTCGACCTTGACCTCTCTAAGTGGCTTTAAGAATCTGTTGGACTCCTGGCAGGGACCAATGCAGACATGTTCCTGTTTTTAGTTTTCTACGTTCGCCTTAGAATCTAGCTGGTTTTTTTTTGTTACCTTTTTCCTTTTAGCCATCCTATTTGTTAAAAAAAAAAAAAACAACTAGTATGAGTTTTTATAACTGCTTATTGTTGTTGCTGTTGTCCATTGTTGTCATCTTTCTTTGTTGAAATCAGGTCTCTCTTGTAAATGAGTCCTCGAGGCTCAATGGGATTTACCTGTATAAATAAAGGTTGATTGATTTAACCAACGTGCTGTTGAGAGATGTGCAGTTTTTTGTTCATTTAAAATTTGTGTGACAGCGTGGGGAATGAGGAGGGTCAGATCAGAATATCCCACAATATCATGACTAGTTAGGACCACCTTATCAGCAGCTGCCACAGCACGCAAACAAAAAGGCAAGCATGCTGCTACTGAGTCCAATTTAGCAGAAAAATAGGCGACTGGTTTCAATCTGTCACCATGTTTTTGGAGCAAAACAGAAGTCATACAGCCACCGTGCTCATACACAGCCTGAATAAAAGGGCATGTAGGATCTGGAATTCCAAGAGTTGAAGATTGCTGCAGATGTTCTTTCAGTGCTTCAAAGGCCTGCAGTGCCTCATTAGACCATGTCAATTTAGAGCTCATCAGTAGGCCTTTTTCATGACAGATGACACGTAGAGGAGTCTCCATTTCAGCATAGTTTGGAATAAAATGTCTGCAATAACCACAAAAGTCCTAAAAAGGACATCAACTGTTTCTTGGTCTCGGGAAGTGGCAGTTTCACTATTTCTTTAACACGAGTGTCTGTAATTTCCCTACCTGCTGCTGAGATTCTATGGCCCAGAAATGTCACAGTGGTTTGCACAAACTGCAGTTTAGACAATGATGCTTTGTGTCCCTGCTCAGCCAAGTGTTGGAGCAGACGGACAGTATTTTCTCTACAAGACTGTTCTGAGGGTGTTGCCAACAGAAGGTCATCCATGTATTGTAACAAAGCACAATCAGAAGGAAATGTAAAACCAGCAAGACTGTCATTCAGTGCTTGATGAAAAATAGTGGGTGACTCACAGTAACCTTGACACAAGCGGGTAAAAGTGTAAGACTTTCCTTGAAATTGAAAAGCAAACCAAAATTGGCTGTCTGGATGTACGGGCATGCTAAAAGGGAGGGATGGACAGAGAATAATTACTCCAGCTTTAAGCAAAGAGTGAAAAACAGGAGTAATGCCTCTTTCTGCGTCAGGTTTTAGGGGGTACTCAGGGATTTTGGGTTGATGTGAGGATTTAGGTGTAATTTGAATGGGTTCTTGGCCTTTAATAAGTCCTACATCATATTTAGTCTGTGCCCATAGATGTGTTGGGACTGCTGCCAATTCTGGGTCGACCTGAGACAAGGTGGACATTGTTAGTCATTTGTTATTGTCAATCACTTCTTTTGTGGGGCGTACAGTCAGCAGATGACAAAAATCTTGTCTGTACATGTTGAAAGAGGGTGAATAGAAAACAGCTGTCACGTGGTTCCAAGTCTGAGGCAGTGTGTGCTCTGAGTGCCAAGGGGCCCAGAGAACGCCACTGTGAATCAGGTGGTTTTGCCAGTGAAATGTGGAGAAGAGTCAGTCACTGTGAAATAGGGTGTTTGGGGTGTCACCTTGTCATTGAGGGTCAGCAAAACAAAACAATAGTCATGTGTCCAGCAGAGGGACGAAGTGGTGAGTTTTGTGTCGGGTGTCATCAGAAATGAATCTCCTAAATGATCAGCAGGTTCTGAAGTTACATGAGCAGTGCAGTGGAGGCGTTGTTCAGACGTGAAACAAGTTGTGGGTGGGAGTCTGTCTCTGGCCATGGTGAGCAGAGAATTTTGTTGATCTTGGTTGGTTAACAACCATTCAAAAATGTACAACAAATCAGGAGTGAGAGAAACAAGAGTGTTTGGAATCTCTTCCTGTTTTGACACGAGTAGACCTTCAGATCCACAGCTGAGTGTCAATCTAAATTTTAGAATCAAGTCTCTAGCCAGTAAATTTACTGGGCAGGAGCCTGACAGCAAAAATTGATGATCATGTGATGATTGGTCAAATGGATCTATAGTTTTCAGGGGAGTTGTAACAACTTCAGGAACAGCTTGACCAGATGCTCCTGTAGAGTGTAC
This sequence comes from Nematolebias whitei, assembly GCF_014905685.2. Taxonomy (NCBI): domain Eukaryota; kingdom Metazoa; phylum Chordata; class Actinopteri; order Cyprinodontiformes; family Rivulidae; genus Nematolebias; species Nematolebias whitei. Next base: position 5,420 of record NW_023620110.1, read on the forward strand.
AATTTTGGCTGAGAGTGGAGCATCAGGAAAACATTTTTTCATGATTAAAGATTGTGTTGCTCCTGACTCTACAAGAAATTTAACAGGGACGTTTTCATCCAACACTGTGAGCATGGGTAACTTCAGATATGCTGATTGGGTGTATGTGTAATATGTAGGAATAATCTCACCTGTGTCTGACAGAAAAGCAGGTGTGTGTGTGTGTGTGTGCTGATACTTGCAGTTTGGAGTCCTGGGTCCTGGTCTCCCGGCACTAGTCAGGTGGAGTAACCTCCTCTCCAGATTCTGCCCCCTGGATGCCCCAAACCACGTCCACCGCGTCGGTGTGGGCTTGGGTAAAAGTTCTGTCTATTTTGTGGCTGCTGTTGGCCTGGGCCGTGCTGCTGAGGCCTCGGGCCCTGTGGTATTGGCTGGTATGGTGGGCGACCTCTGCCACGCCACTGATTCCTTTTATGTGGGCAATCTCTGATCCAATGGTCAAGTCCTCCACACAGGAAACAAGGACGAGGTTCAGCTGGGTCGTTCTGGTGTTGATAAGGCTGGACAGGTTGCTGCTGGGGTGTTGGTGGGTGAGGTAATTTAGCGGCAGCTGTATAAGTGTCATCTGTGTGGCTGCTTGTAGCAGTGTGAGCTGGGCCTCTTCAGTTTGTCTCTGTTTTTTCTTCTGGGTGGAGTTTTGGTCAGCTGTGTGCTGATCCCAGGTGTGTCTGGTGTGTCTGAGAAGCTCATTCAGCTGGACACCAGTTTTCCACCCAATGTAAGTGGATTGAACAGCTTTACGGATAGGTGGGAGAAGTCTAGTCATCAGAGATTGGCAGAAAATAATCTCAAAAGACGTTGCTTGAGGGGCTTCTTGCCAGTCATCATTATCGATGGGAATACCAGAGTGGGTTCTGAAGATGGGCAGCAGTCTGTTAGCATAGTCTTGTGGGGCTTCATCTGGTCTCTGAACAGTGTCTGTGATGGTAGTGAAGCTTGGGGTCTGAGGATACGCTGCAGTGATGTGTTCTGTGATCCTTTCCATGTGTGTGAAGAACTGTTGGTTGTCCTTGTGATCTGCCTGGACGTTGACAATTCGATGTCCATCACGTACATCAAATAGTTGGGCTTCGATGGTGCTGATGAATGCAATCCCATATACAGAAGCCAGTATCATTTTGAGTTCAGCTAGTGTGGGCCGGACCACTTCTATCATATTTATCATAGCAGCAGCTACAACAGCTCCTCCTTGTGCCAGGTCAGGCAAGTGCTGGCTCACCATCTCGATCAGGGTCGCCTTTGGCCATGTACGGTACAGCAGTTGAGGGCCAGTTGGCCCTCCAACCTCCAGCATCGGGTTGGTGAGCAGGTCTGCAGGGTCGTCCACTCCATCTGCAGCTTGGGGAAGGTCAGATAATGATGATCTGCGTTTTTTTTTTTTCTTTAGGCCTTGCTGTTTAATGTCGTAAATTTCCTTTTTTATAGCTTCAGCCTTTTCTTCAAGGGCCTTAATTTTTCCCATTTGTCTTGTGATGACTTTAGTACTGGTTCCAGCGACAGGTCCTTTAGACCAGCTGGGGTCTTCAGCGAGGACACTGGTGAGGTTTCATAATCTTCTTCCTCTGAATCAGATGCTGGTGCACATCCTAAAAAATCATCATCAGAGTCAAGGGCCCAAGTAGGTTTTGGTGGTGGGAGCAGCTGAGCTTGACCTTTAATGGGTCGTTCTTGTGATTTTTCCTTCTTTTTCTTTGCTGTTACAGGTGGGGCGTACGATGGTGGGTCAGTGAAACCAGCCAGAGAGGGGTACAGCTGTGCCGTGGGAGACAGAGGTCCACAGGACTCCGGTTTATGTGAAGAAAAAGAGAGAGAGGAGAGAGACACGTTTAATTTGTCCTTTAACGATCTAGTTTCTTTTCCTGACTTAGCTTCTGGAGTATTTTGTGAATTTGTCATTGTCTCGTTCTTTGGATCCAGTTTGGTTGTTTTTTCAAATTTTTTAGAGTCATTTGATAGGTCCTGGACGCTGTTATTTGTGTTAATGATTTTG
>NW_023620111.1:0-7446 GCF_014905685.2 Nematolebias whitei
GCTTTTTCATTAGCTGTTGATGAAAGCACAGATAACACAGACACAGCACAGTTATCAATTTTTATTAGAGGCATAAAGTCGGACCTCTCTATCACTGAGGAGCTGTTGGATGTGGCTGCAATGCATGGGACCACGACGGGACAGGACATTTTTGATGCGGTGGAGAAGTCCGTAAGTAAAAATGCATTGCAGTAGGAAAACTTGGTGGGATTAACTACAGACGGTGCACCGGCAATGTGTGGAGGAAAAGTGGGCTTGGTTGGACTAATGAAGAGGAAAATGCAAAAAATGAACTGTCACATGCCTCTGATAACGTATCATTGCATTATCCATCAAGAAGCTTTGTGTGGAAGGTGCTGGGGATGGAGGACATTGTGACCACAGTCATGAAAACAGTGAACTTCATTAGGGCACGTGGCCTGAATCACCGTCAGTTCCAGCAGTTTTTGCTGGAGATGGGCTCGGAACACGGGGATGTGCCGTACTATACAGAAGTGCGGTGGCTGAGTAGGAGCAAAGTCCTCAAGCGATTTTTTGAGCTCAGGGAAGACATTGCTCTTTTTATGCAGAGTAAAGGAAAACTCATGTCTGAACTATTAGATCCAAAGTGGCTGTGTGACTTTGCTGTGTTGTGTGACATAACCGACCATCTCGCCCAGCTGAATTAGAAGCTGCAGGGACGCAAACAAGTCATCACGCAGATGTCCGACACGATCACGGCTTTCCAGCGTAAATTGGACTTATGGATGCGGCAAGTGAAACAGGACAATCTTGTCCACTTTCCTGTTTGTCAGAGCATGTCAGCCTCGTTTCCCGAGACTTTTTCATGTGCTCAGTTAGCTACCAAATTGAGCTGGTTAAAGACTGAGTTTGATCGGCGCTTCTCTGACTTCAGAGCACAACAGTCTGGCTTTGACATCTTTGCCAATCCTTTCACCACCGATGTCTGCACTGCACCCTAACACCTTCAGATGGAGCTAATTGAGCTTCAAAGCGACAGTGGCCTGAGAGCAAAGTTCCAGGATGCTGCAATCCAGGACTTTTACCGTCTGATGCCCCCTGGTTTGATGCCACAGCTTCGACTTCATGCTGCCCGTGTTCTGTCCATGTTTGGAAGCACCTATCTGTGCGAACAGTTTTTTTCCATAATGAATATGAACAAAAACAAGCACAGATCACGCCTCACGGATGACAACCTCCATGCTGTTCTACGCATTGCCTCAGCACAGGACCTAAAGCCAGTCATTGACACACTGGCAACGGGAAAACGGTGTCAGACATCTGGTCAGAAAAACACAGGTTAGCATTTTTTTTGAAAACTAAAATATAATAAAATGTAAGTACCATTAGTGAAAAGGCCAGACTTCAGGGGTATCTGAGGCAGGCTTGCAACACAAGAGTCAGGGTGGCTTCTGGGTAATACCAGATGGCTAGGCCTCAGACTGACGAAGCCTCTTGGATGAGGGGCGAAACGTTTCTTTTTAACAAAAAAACGAAGTCCAGATGACATGATTCAACCTTTTTTGTTGTAATTGTTGCAAATGTTTAAAGATGTTTTGGAAGCTCACGAGCAAAGGCAGTTCATAAAAGAGTTTGTTTTCGAGACAAAAAAGGAATGTAACGGTTTAACTCGTGTGAAATGGATTTTTCCAGTCAAAAATCGTTGTATTTTAAGGGAATTGTTTTACAAGATTACCTTTTCATGTTTTAATGTGTATTTTAATTAACTGTAGCTTTACGCGTATGTTGCTCTTCAGATGACGCTCCTTCGTCTTCATGCAAATAAACGTTCTTGCAAGCTTTTCAAAATAAAAGTCCAGCTGTTTTGTGTTAGTTTCAACAGTTTTTTTGTTCTTCCGTGAAGTTTAAAGCTTCTTCCTCGCCAGCTTCCTGTGAGGCCTCAGTCTCTGTTGGGAACAGCTTAGATGTTGAGTATCAAACTGTATGTCGAGTACGTTAGATATAGTTTGATACACAGCACAACAAGCTGTTTTATCCTAAACGCTTCATTTGAACTGCGGCCTACAGTATTTGTGAAAGTGAAATGTTCATCGTTTGGTTCGATGTTTTTTGTTTTACATATATTTGTCTCGGCTCTTTGCATTTTCAAAGCACTTAATCATTTCCTCCCAGTGGTGAGGACAAACGTTTCTCTACAAATGTGTCCATGCGCAGCGCCGTCCGTGACAGATCTGCGTGTTTGCTCAGGAGTTACAGAGATCAGAGGCAGCGATGCGCCCCAAAGGGACTCATTTGTAGCCGTGGCCCTCGACAGACATGTAAACATGACGCCCAGCCTCTGTCCAAGGCTCTCCCACAGACGAAGGATTAACTCTTCTTTGTGTGTGAAGTTTAAATAGATGCAGCGGACATGTATTTTGTTTTAAGCGTCACCAGCAGAGCTCCTAAAACGTGCATTTACTTAAATGTTAGGTTTGTTAAAGGGCGCGCTCGTCATCGACAACCAGAACGAACTCGGGGACAAAGACATCTCTACAGTTAAACGATGCAGTCGTCATCTCCTCTCCCTTTCACATTAAAGAGTCACGATATTTTCACAAGTTTTTGTCAGTGGTTTGATTTTGTTTCCACTGAATTTACTTTATTAGGCCAGAACCTGCTACAAACAGCATGACACCCTATAGAACAGCTGTTCAAACGGTGGTCCGCGGGCCACTTCCGGCCCACGGGTGACTTCAGTCCGGCCCACCAATGAGTTCTTTTTTTTGTTTTAATTAGGGGTTGGGTTCTTGTTATTGCATTTATGATTCAACGCAACAAAAATAAACAGTTTGAAAGGTAACAGATCATTGGTTTATTTATGATGACTTTAAATCGCTTGAGTCAGAGTCAGAGTCAGAGTCAGAGTCAGAGTCAGAGTTTCTTTATTGTCATTCACACCTCATGTGGTACATGTGGTGGAGCGAAATTATGTACACAGGGTCCCAGTTACATCCAACAATAAAATGTATAAGAAAAACAGTAATAACATCTAAGATATGAACTAAGAAAAACATCAACTAAATATACACTAAGCACTCATAACATAAAACATTGAACATCACCACAAACATGAACATGAGTCTGTGAGCAGATGTGCACGCATGAACACATCAACATTGAAACAGATCAGCAGCAACATGATATGGTTTTTCACAGTGATTATTCTAGTTAGAGATTCATGAGTCTAACAGCCTCAGGGTAGAAGCTGTTCCTCAGTCTAGTGGTTCTACACTTAATGCTCCTTAACCTCCTTCCTGAGGGGAGTGGGGCAAAAAGTGTGTGTGCTGGGTGGGTGGGGTCCTTCATGATGCAGGTGGCCCTCTTCCTGCATCTGGAGGTGTAGATGTCTGTGATGGTGGGGAGACTGATTCCAACAGATTTCTGTGCAGCCTTCACCACTCTCTGCAAAGCTTTTCTTTCTGCAGCTGTGCAGCCTCCATGCCACACATTGATGCTGGAGCACAGGATGCTCTCCACTGCACACCTGTAGAAGGAGGTGAGGACTGAGCTTCCCAGACCAGCTCGCCTCAGCCGTCTGAGGAAGTAGAGTCTCTGATGAGCTTTCTTGATCAGGCTGGTGGTGTTGTTGCTCCAGCTGAGGTTGTCATTCATGTGTACACCCAAGTACTTGTAGCTGGAGACCACTTCCACCGCAGATCCTCTTATGTTCAGGGGGGTGTAGGTGTTTTTGTTCCTTCTGAAGTCCACAATCATCTCCTTTGTCTTCTTCACATTGATGTGAAGGTTATTCTCTCTGCACCATGATGCCCCTGAGCTGCTGGCTTTCAGGAACTGTGCAGTTTTGTTGAATAGTCCTGTTCTGGAACATGTAAAAACAAACAAAAACAAACAAAAAATGTCTATGTCCTATATGCATTTTAAATATTTTAAAGAAAATTCACAGAAGCAATTCTGAGGTTCAAGTGTATAACAAAATGTTACATGAAAATATTAAAATTTTAAAACGCAAAAAGTGCAACTGTTGCCACCACAGATTCTTATTTTAATGTCTCAGTATCGTCGGTGTTTTATGAAACTACTGATTGAAACAGATGGCCCCCCCGGGGAGAATAAAGATTCCTGAACTTGAACAGATTCAAGGTTTCTGTAAAGCTGCACGGAACCATTACAGCGCTTATATATATTATTTTTTATTTAAACCGACTTCAGCCAATGTTCGTTTCATTTACTTTTCTATATTTTCCTGATTACTTGTGAGAAAAAAAGCAGTCCAACTTTCTGTAAAAGCTGTAAAAAATAAACAACCCCCTCCATGATATTATTACCGTGTAAAATATTATTTTGTGTAAACTTCATGCATGTTGTAGCACAGATGTGCAGCGTGGGGTCAGGGTAAACAGCTGTCTTGGTTTGTTGAAAAGGTTTTGCAGGTTTTCATCTAAAATCCAAAATTAATGCGTTCGTGATGTGACTGACCCTCCGTAAACATCATTTGGTAAAAAAACTTTATTTAAATGCTTGTAATAAACAAACTCACAGCTAGTAAGTTAGCTAATTAGTTAGTTAGATAAGCTTCTTTGATATTATTTTTTTATATTTTTATCATTAAATATCCTTTTTAAGATATACAATATAAACTTTTTTCAAATCCTGTGCTGTGACCAGTTACCGAACATATATCCTTTTATTTATTTATTTATTTATTTATTTATTTTTGCACAATCCTGCAGACACTTAAACCCATTTGAAGAATATTAAGTTAAATGACTCAACAAAGTTTTACCATATAATAATGTGACAATATGTTTAATATGTTCAAACAATATGTTTAGCAAACTGCATCATAAGAAGTTAAAAACCATCTAACTTTTAAAATGATAATTTTAAGAACCAAAAAGCCCTGAATTGAGATTAGAGAGATTGAGATTAGAGGGTTTGACAAATACAAGCCACAATACTGTATCTGTCCACAACTTGCAACACAAACACTGTGAAACGTGCAGTTTATTCAAACAAACCTTCTGAGCCACCGTACATTACTAACATGCAGATCTGTCAGTCACAGTGCGTGTTGGCTGACTGATGTGGTGTTGAGGTATTAAATATAAAGCATCACGTGTGTTATGAAAAGAAGAGGAACCCGTTTCTCATAACAGCATGAACTTATCTTTATTTGGTGGTTGAAGGAAGATGTGCGGCGATAAGGAGCTGATCTTAGATTTGTTTTCCAGGAACTCATCTGTGAACCTGACAGACCCACAGAAGCAGGAAAAAAAATAAAACAATCTCTTGCATTTCAGCAAAACATATAAAAGATAGATTTTTTTACTCGTGCAAAAATCAGTTTTAAGTTCATTGCATGGAAATAGTCCACAATAAAGTAAATTAAATGTAAAGTGCTGCCTTGTTGCACAGAACTGCAATGTGTTTTAATCTTTTCACTGGGACTACTTTGTGCGTGAATGCCAGCGCAGATAGTCGGTGAGTCAGCTGTCCACGCTGGCTTTGCAGCTGGATTTGCATCGGCTGTGTTCGTGTTTCTACCACAGGCTTGTTTGTGCACTTGTGTCCAGAGGTCAGCTGAAAGATGACCCCGGTTAGCACAACGCCCAGTTTATCCATGTAAAGCGTGTAAAGCCAGGCCCGGGCTCCCGGTCAAATGTTGCCCTGCTTTGCTCGTATAATTTACACACCATGTCCCGAGAACACCTGCGGTGTTGGGTTCTCCTGGAGAACAGCAGAACATCCATCAGAGCCAGCTGGGAGATTATTACATAAAAAAGGTGCTGAAGGAGGTGAAAGGTCATGAAAACTGACGTCTAAAATCAGTTAAACAACATAATGAGTGCTTTAAAAAATAAAATGTTGCCAAGTAAGATTCCCCATTAAAAGATTTCTAAATGTGTAACTTTGCTGTTTTTATTTATGCTTTTTATTATATATATATATATATATATTACCCTTTCCTTCACACCTAGGAATAATTTAGAACTAACGTGGATGTGTGGGACAAAACCCACGATGACAGGCTGTGAGGCAAACCTGCGACCTGCTTGCTGGGAGGTGACAGCACTAACCACTGCTCCATTGTGGCGCTCACCACAGCTCCCATTAGACTTTTTTAAACTTCTTATAACGCATTTTCCCAGCCTAATAAAGCAAATACACACATTTGATCAGTAATGGTTTTTAAATTGAACTTTATTCATTAAAACACAGATTGTGTTGCTTTCCAAGAACAGAGTAGAGTTCTAATCCCAGCTTTGGGACTGGGAGCCACTGGTCTGGCATGAAATGGGCCTTTTTAAACACTTTAACTGCTTATTATCAGTTTATACCACAATTATACTTTAATAAATGACTGGATTTACAAGAATTAGTTATTTGTAACGTGGCACCAATAGAACAAAAGGGTATATGAAAAATATTTTTGTCTTTCCAGTTCACTTTTTATCAGAAGTTACTGATGTACAGAAAACTAGTCTGAATAATTGCTAGCTACAAGATATACGCTTAAATAACAATTTCACAATCACTCTATATGACAATAATTTTGAAAATGATATCAGATCAAACTTTGTGTATTAAAATAAGAAAAACAACTTTTTTGAAATAAATACACAAGTGCTACTTTATTTATTTTTACAGCAACAAAGGAACAAAATTAACAGAATTTTTATTGATAGCTGCTCCCACTCCATTTATTAAGCAGCTAGATCGACTTAAACAAATTTAAATGCTCAAACAAATTAGTAAACATTAAACCAAAAGTTTTCTGCTTACTCAAGTAATTGCCCCATCAAGAAAAAAGAAAAGAAAAGTGTTTCTAACATAAAAGAAAAAAGTCTCAAAGAACACAAATATAGAGTGCGTTTTACAAACGTCTTGCATTTAAAAACAGGCTAGGTTTAAGTTTATTGTCATATGCAGATCAACACAAGGTCAACAATACAATGAAATGCTCAGGACGAGAAGAACCGTCTCGACTCGCCAAAAAAACAACAACAAGAAATACCAAAGCATGCAACAATAATACAAAAACAAGGTGCCAAAAGTTAAAAAGAAATACATCTACGGCAGCATGGTCCAGAGTGGTTCTGTTGACAGTGAGCTTCTCTTACATGGTCCCGTTAGCAGCATGGTGTTAGTAGGGTTATGTTAGCAGTGAGGTTCATTTAGCAGCATGGTACTGTTAGCAGTGTGGTTATGTTAGCGGCGTGTTCTTGTTAGCAGCATGATACTGTTAGTAGTGTGGTTCTGTTAGCGGCATGCTCTTGTTAGCAGTGTGATCCTGTTAGCAGCATGATACTGTTAGTAGCATGGTACTGTTAGTAGCATGGTACTGTTAGCAGCATGATACTGTTAGTAGCATGGTACTGTTAGCAGTGTGGTTCTGTTAGCGGCATGCTCTTGTTAGCAGTGTGGTTATGTTAGCAGCATGGTACTGTTAGCAGTGTGGTTCTGTTAGCGGCATGCTCTTGT
>NW_023620112.1:0-7443 GCF_014905685.2 Nematolebias whitei
ATCCATCCATCCATCCATTATCTTCCGCTTATTCCGAAGTCGGGTCAGATGGCAGCAGCTTGAGTAGGGATGCCCAGACATCTCTTTCCACAGCCACCTCTCCCAGCTCTTCTGGGAGGATTCCAAGGCGTTCCCAGGCCAACCGAGAGACAGTCTCTCCAGCGTGTCCTGGGTCTTCCCCGGGTCTTCTCCCAGTTGGACATGCCCGAAGCACCTCTCTAGGGAGGCACCCAGGAGGCATCCTTACCAGATGCCCGAACCACCTCAAGTGGCTATTCTCGACATGGAGGTGTAGCGGTTCTACACGAAGTCTCTCCCAAATAACTGAACTTCTCACCCTATCTCTAAGGGAGAGTCCAGCTACCCTGCAGAGAAAACTCATTTCAACTGCCTGTATCCACAATCTCATTCTTTCGGTCACTACCCAGAGCTCAAGACCATAGGGGAGGGTAGGAACGTAGACCGATCGGTAAACAGAGAGCTTTGCCTTACAGCTCAGCTCTCTCTTCACATCAGACCGGTACAGAGTCCGCAATACTGCAGATGCTGCACCAATCCTTCTGTCAATTTCACGTTCCATTCTTCACTCACTCGTGAACAAAACCCCGAGATACTTGAACTCCTCCACTTGAGGTAGAACCTCACCCTCGACCTGAAGAGAGCAATCCACCCTTTTCCGGTTGAGGACCATGGCCTTAGATTTGGAGGTACTGATTCTTATCCCAGCGGCTTCACACTCGGCTGTGAAATGCTCCAGTGAGAGCTGAAGATCATGGCACGATGACACCAACAGGACCACATCATCTGCAAAGAGCAGATATAGAATCCTGAAGCCACCGAACCAGAAACCCTCCGCCAGCTGGCTGCACCGAAAAATTCTGTCCATAAAAGTTATGAACAGAATCAGTGACAACGGGCAGCCCTGGCAGAGTCCAACTCCCACCCTGAAGGGGTCTGACTTACTGCCGGCAATGCAAACCAAACTCTCGCACCGCTTGTATAGGGACTGAACAGCCCTTAACAATGGGCCTCCAATCTCATACTCACGGAGCACCCCCCACAGTGTACCCTGAGGAACACGGTCGAATATATAGAATCTTCATTATTTACATGAATGTTCCTACAAGCACCCTGCAGGTGTTGGATGCTGTCTATCATGGTGCATTAAAGCCCCTTTTCCACTATCACGGCGTGGGTCGGATATTTCTGGCTACACGCGCGTTTGAGGTCTTTCCACTGTTCCTGGAACCGGCTCGCCTCCCTAAATTCTGGCCCGGCTTCTCAAGGGGTCCAAGCGAGCCGAGCCGTGATGTCAGAAACACTGTCGGTCACTGATTGGTGGGGGGGGGGAGTCTGTGGAGTCTTTCCAAACAACCCGATCCGCCATTTTTTCTCTACACTTGCCATTAGCGATAACATGAGGAGCGTATCTTTTAGTATTTTGAAGCTATACAAAAACAATAATATCAAAGCCGTGGTCAAATGCAGAAGTGCAGGTGTTGTTGTGCTTGGTGGCCGACGAAAAAAGTCAAAGCGAGCTAGATGGAGCGATTGGAGGGTGGTTTGGACACGGCCACTGCTCTACTTGAATCATTTATAGAATATGGTGAGTGTTTTCTAACTTTAAACATATTTTAAGTTACTCATCCCATCGGTTCTGAACATATTAACTAACAAAAGAGGCTGACGCCATAATAGGACAACGTCGGTGCTACGATGCTAAGCTAATTTGCATAAATGCTAACTGTCCTCCGGTCCCGTTTCTCACTGTATTTTATCCAGAACGTATTTCAGCGCGTGACGGTTCATCTCTAAACTCCACATTAAACCCTCCAAGCCACCCCGGCTTCTGCTCCTGCTCCATCAGAGGAGTCTACACCTGACAGGTCTCCATCACAGCCCACCTGCACCTCACAGAGCAGCACAACGCTGCAGCCTGTGCTTGGTAAGAACAGATGCAACATGTTCCACATCATATCCTGATGCATGCTCAATAATCCAGGTAGAAAAATCTAAAAAAGTTAAATCTGGTCCTCTGGACATTCAAAAAACAAAACAAAGCAAAACAACAAAAATACAATGCTTACAATGCTGTGATTGCTAGTATCACTCAGTCCTCTGTGAAAAGTAAACAGCCATCAGTGTGCTAATGATCCATTATTAGGCTGATGGTCCTTCTTGAGCATGTGATCAGCTGGTTTTGGTTGTCAGCAGCAAAACTGGTTGATCCACTCTGAGAAGGTGCTATTTATAAGACTGAGCTGAATACAGCACCTCAGACTGAGGAAGTCTCTTGGATGAGAGACGAAACGTTTCTACATTTTTTTGTTGTTTTGCTTTGTTTTGTTTTTTTGAATGTCCAGAGGACCAGATTGAACTTTTTTAGATGTTCCACATCACTTTATTTGTGCCGATAAGGACTTGCTTTTATTTTATTTTTAAAGTAAAAAAATAAAATGTTGAATAAATAGTGAATTGGGATTAAATTATGTACACAGGGTCCCAGTTACACACAACAAAATGTAAAATAAAAACAGTAATAAGATCTAAGATATGAATTAAGGAAAATATCAACTAAAAACATCTACTAATAATACACTAAGCAATAATAGCATTAAACAATCAAAACAATACGTCAAACAGCAACATGAACTTGAGTTTGTGCAGCCTTATGAATATCTAACCAGGATAATCACTGAAAAATCACATCATGTTGCTGCTGATCTGTTTCATGTTGCTGCTGATCTGTTTCATGTTGCTGTGTTCATTCGTGCTTGTCTGTTCACACAGACTCATGTCCGTGCTGCTGTTCGGCGTATTGTGTTTATTGTTTTTATGCTATTAGAGCTTATCATATTTTTAGTTGACGTTTTTCTTAGTTCATATCTTATTACTGTTTTTCTTTTATATTTTATTGTTGGATGTAACTGGGACCCTGTGTACATAATTTTGATCCACCATGTGGTGAGAATGACAATAAAGAATATCTGTATCTGTATAATACTTTCTGATTCATTTATCCACTATTATATTATTTTCATTATTTTTAAATCAATTTATTTTTCATTTTCTTATTTGATCAGTTTATTATTATTAATATATCTATTATAGCTGTTAGCTGCACCTTTCTTTGTTTTATGCATTTATTCAAAAACAGTATATCTTGAATTAACCACCTTTTTCTTCTTTCTAGTCAAGAGAAAGAGAAAAGAGTCCAGTAAAGAAAAGTCTTATTTCATCACTGAATGAACATGAAGAACTGAACCGAACACAGCAGGAACAACACTTGCGTCTTCTTCTAGATGAAGCCCGTGAGGCAAGAGACAAACAGATAGACAATCATTAGTTGGATTCAGTATTTTTATTATTGTACATTTTTCACTTGTTACTTTTCCTATTAAACATTTTTTTTCTTAAGCTGTGTCCTTGAACATTAAATTTCCTAAACAAATTTTACAATGTTAAATGCATATAGTGTTTGTTTAAATCCATACTGGAAGTTGAGAAGAATTTCCAATTGCATTTGATCTTTAATGAATCCTAAGAAAAGATTACTAGAATCTGCTCAACTGTTATGTTATACATTTATTGGTTCTAGGATGTAGTGAGACAAAAACGGTCAAAAATTCAGAAAAGACAGTTATCAGTTATCATTTATTGGCCGTACAACTGTGGCCCGAGAGATTCAGCTGAAAGTCCTGGTGCACCTTTTATTTGAACTTGCAGAGATTTGAACAGCTGATCTGAAGCAAACAGGCAGGTGTTCACCTGAACTGACCACTCCTGCTGTGTTTGATGGTCTCCTCCTTCGCCATCCGTCCATCCATCCATCATCTTCTGCTTCAGGGTTGTGGGAGCAGCAGCTTTACCAGAGAGGCACAGACATCAACAGCCACCTCTTCAACTCTTCTAGGACCCCATGGTGTTCACAGACCAACTGACTATTTATTAAGTAATATCCTGATGCATGCTCAATAATCCAGGTAGAAAAATCTAAAAAGTTAAGTCTGGTCCTCTGGACATTCACAAAACAAACAATACAGTTTATAATAAATAAACAATAAATGTTTTTTGTTTGTTTGTTTTGTTTTTTGAATGTCGAGAGGACCAGACTTAACTTTTTTAGATTAATAAGTAATAAATTTATGTTTTTAAATTTAATGAAAGACAAATCTTTAAAATTTAAGGGCAAAATTTAATCAAATTTTTTTCAAGTCTGTAGCTTATTGTAAAAGCAGTTTCAAAGATTACAGCACAGTGTGATGTTTTGCAATTTTAACATGAACCTTGTGCATATCTGCAAATAATAAAAGTGAAGATATTTTTAATACATCTTTATTGTAAAAATCTATACTAAAATGAAAAACACATGGATTTAAAGCAGGCAGGGAAGGCAGTAAGGTAGGATTATGAATCAGGTTTAAAAGTTACAGCTCATGAGGTACTCCATTAGAACATGACATCTCTTCCACAACATCTTATGACAAAGTCTTCAGGGTGTTGTTCTTCTAATACTTTAGTGGTGGCTAGTAAGTAGCTTAAGGGAGCACTACCACCATCAGGTGCTAAGACGAGTTGGATTCTAGTCCCCACCTACAGAGCCGGTCCAGAAGTGTAAATGGAAACACAACAGACCCGAGCCGATCTGAACCGACCCGAACTGACCTGATCCGCACTGTGACAGTAGAAAAGGGTCATAAGATTCATAACTGGCTGTGATTATTGTACTCACCACTGCACCCTGTATTCACTGGTTAACTGGACATCATTAACTTCACGCAGACTCTCTCTCTGGTACATTTTCATCTTTAAATCCCTTCTTGGTCTGCTGCCTTCATACATCTCCTCCTACTTGTCTCTGCCTGAGTGCAGCTACAGTGTGCGCTCTCAGGCCTTTATCACCTGCAGTGTTCCCTCGGTGCAGACTGAACTTGGCAAAATGGCCTTCTCCTACTCCGCTCCTGTTTCTTGGAATTTCTTGCAAAAATATCTGAAGCTCTCCACCTTGACCTCTATAAGTGGCTTTAATAATCTGTTGGACTCCTGGCAAGGACTAATGCAGACATGTCCCTGTTTTTAGTTTTCTATATTTGCCGTTGTTGCTACTTTTTTTTGCAATCTTATTTTAATTTGTAAAAAAAAAAAAAAATCTGTATGCTTATTTATAAATGTCTATTGTTGTCGCTGTTGTCCATTGTTGTCCTCATTCTTTGTTGAAATCAGGTCTCTCTTGTAAATGACTCCTCAAGGCTCAATGGGATTAACCTGTCTAAATAAAGTTGAATGAGTCTTCACTTTTATTATTTACAGATATGCACAAGGTTCATGTTAAAAGTGCAAAACATCACACTGTGCTGTAATCTTTGAAACTGCTTTTACAATAAGCTACAGACATGAAAATAATTAGGTTAAATTTTGTCCTTAAATTTTAAAGGTTTGTCGTTCATTAAATTTAAAAACATAAAAGTATTACTTATTAAATAGTCAGTTTGGCAGCGAATGCCTTGGGGTACTCCTACAAGAGCTAAAGAGTTGGCTGTTGATGTCTGTGCCTCCCTGGTGATATAAAAATATATTTTACAAGGTTTTAAGTTGCCTTTATGCCTATTCAAACATATATTTTGTGTATGTTACTTATCAGAATTAAATGTCTAAATTGCCATAAAAGGCAAGGGTGGAATGATATAGGAATGATTATTTTGATGCTTTTATGTCAATTTATACTTATTTTATACTCATTTTATATGCAGCTTATCTGTGCAAGTCAGGCCTGTACTGCAGATGTGTTTTGGAGGAATGAAAATAAGCCTCCGGGGGTGCTCTTGCCGCAAGATCTGGCCCATCTTGCGGTTACAGTGACCCAGAGTTTGATGTAGACAGGTCTTTCATCCACCCACGACCTTGGGTTTGAAAGACATGTTTTTATGAGCCATCACTCTGCTGTACAAACTGTCTTGATGATGGAAAACATGTTTGCTCTGCCCGCACGTCACCCAGTCAGAGGGGGAGTATAAAAGTGTAACACTCAGAAAAATAGTGGAAGTCTGCTGCGGGCCAACGCGCGAGGTGCCCAGCTGTTGGTGTGATTCCTGTCACTCGGGTCGAAGGCTTCCCGACCACGTGTCATGGTGAGAGGCTCTCATATCAATTTGTGTGTAAAGAGTGTACAAGTGTACATGTTTGCTTGGCTGTTTTCTGTGGCAGATTAATAAATGACACTATTATTTCTAGCAGAACAGTCTCCTTGTTTTATTTCCTCTCGTGTGAATTATTGGGGCCGACCGTTCACGAACCTTTGTTAAAGAAATTTCATAAAACATTTTTGGCGACGAGGATGGGATCCGTCGAGTTGGGACGGTAACATCTGGGGAGACAAGGAGGTTGTTTACTTGTCTAAAATATATAAACAACAGACTGCACAACCCACAGATGCTCGAGTATCTAGGCTGTTGAATAAAGGTGGAGGTCAGGTAGTGAATTCAGCGTATCGAGTCAGAACTTTGCAAGACTCGAGACCGTCGTCTGAAGCTTGTGCAGAGGCAGCCCGACAGATGTTTCCTGGAGCATCGGATTGGTCTGATTTACAGGGGCATTGGGTGACCCTAGGGGAGTGCGAGCAGAGATTGGTTCATCTGAGTGTAAGGAATGCGCTCGCTGTGCGTTGGGTAGTAAATTATCATCTACATGTTTTTTCAAGGACTGATGTTCAAAGCAGAGTGTTGGAACTGGGTGCACTCGGAGATTGGAACACAGAGCTGAAAACCGTGAAAAAAACATTTAGTCAATCCATGGGTCGTGGGCCGAGAAGGGATGGCCGGAAAAACATGCAGGAACCTACTCGTTCTGCTTTCTGGAGGGCATTAATACAGACAGGAGTGCCTCCAGCTGAGATGGATGGTGTGTCAGCAGAAGAGCTGAGGGCTGGAAGCCATTATTTGGATTAAAAGGGCCAAAAGTAGAAGGTCCAGAAGTTGACATCAACCTTCTGAAAGCAGATATTGTCAACATTGAACATCAAAGGTCCAGAATTAGAGAGCCCAGATTTTGACGTTAAATTAAAAGGCCCCAAACTTGAAGGTGATATTGATGTTAAAATGCCAAAGGTCAAAGGAGAAATTAAGACACCTGATGTTGACATTAAAGGCCCAAACGTTGACATTGAGGGCCACAAAGGATGAATTAAAATGCCTAAAGCCAAGATGGTTGAAGGGGAAAAGGGTGGATTTGAAATGTCTAAAAAAATGTAATCAGAGCACTTAAAGGGGATGTGTTAAGCTGGCTGCTTTTGAAGGAAGTGTATCATATGTTGTTTGTAAATGGTTCATCTGCAGCTGTAGTTTTGACGGCATCTAAAACAACCCGAAGTATCTGAAAATATCTGAGATGAAAAAAATTCACCATCTTGTTTTGCAGTTGTTTCACATTTAAAGTAAAAGTTCAGCT
>NW_023620113.1:0-7437 GCF_014905685.2 Nematolebias whitei
AGAGCTGCCACACCCCTCTCCTATATATCAAGAACTACTTAAGGGACGAGTGTCAACAGCCCGCAGACATTCAAAGCCGAGGCATCGAGGACGAAGGAGCAAGGGCCCCTCTCGAAATGATTCACATGAGAAACAGAAACTCCAACAGTGATGAACCAAATAGCGATGAAAGCGATGATGAAGCGACCCCAAACCGACCTATGGACCGTCAAAGGATTACGATTTTGGATAAAGCAACCTGCCTGCGAATCCTCCTGCGGGGACTCGTAGTGTTAATAGGCTTAGCAATGTTGTTGGTTATCTTATACCAAGCCGGAGTCAGACCCTGGAGCCTGACACATGTGGCAGTTGCCCATGGAAAATCAAAATATGCAGACATGAACTGTTGGGATATCGATACACAGAATATCTCCTTGCCATGGAATTCGGCAAAGAACATCCAGAACCAAATAGCAGCTTGGAATAAATTAAAGAAAGAGGGTCATCAGGCCTGGATGAACAGACTGAGAGTCACAGCAGGATGGAGCGAGGCTTTAATGGCCGGAAACCTAACAGTAGCAGACCATTCCACCGATCCAGAATCTGACGGACCCAATTGGGTCGTCACAAATCTAATAATACTGCCAGAGAAAAGAGTTATCGGAATAGCAATTTTGAAAGAGCAGATCAAACGATCAACAAGATGTAACTGGATACAGCCCCAGGACGGAAACCCTGAGTGGCACTGCGATTGGATATGTCGACCGTTGATTGGATTAAAGCATCAAGGCTACTGGGACCGAGAAGTAATTCTTCCGGCCCCACCTAAAAACGACAGCTGCCAGGCAATTCTCCCTCGTCGAGAGTTCTGGGGCGACATCCACTTAGATTGTGACCGAATCCCCCCTCTTATTCAAAGGAATCGCACAGGTAAATACCTGAATTCGACCACTAATAAGGTAATTCACACAATACGTTATGAAAGAACACTCAAGAAAAATGCTACAGACTGGGGATCTAACAGGCGCCCTACACCGCCTCCCCATGCCACAGTTAAGGCCAAAACGAAGCTCCAATTGCATCAGTACCAAATAATAGAGATAAATGGGAAAACAATGATCGCCAGACCTGACCTGTTAGAGCAATGTATAAAGACCAAAGTGAGTAAGCTACCATATTGTTATTGGAACTTATATTCTGAATGCCAAACTCAAAATTATCTACCCATAACTCCAGTACAGAATCAGCGTTATTATTACTGGAGTTGGGCAGCCATATTTCACCCACATAATGCCTGGCATGAGAACTGGTTGAATGCGACATTACCCTGGGTCTGGATTGCGCCTGGACTGCCTCATTTCGAAGGTGACTTCGTGGAGGGGTATTCCAGGACGTCTGAGGGCCTCATGGGACCGTATTATACAGACATGTATGTACAAAAACTGCCAAAACCAGATGAGCTTCTCAATGCACCTAAAGGCGATTTTGACAAAATAGACAAATGTGTAGCCGAGCAAATTTTTCTTAGTCTTAACAACTCGGTGTGGCAAAGTAGTGGAGCGTCGCCTAGATGTAGATTATGGGAGACAGAGGTCGCCGTTATGTCCACCTGGCGATATGATTGCTCAGAATTACGTAGACAAGAAACGGTTAAAATCTTGCTCCAAGCATGGCATGAATATCATCAACGAGATGACTCTAGAACATGGTGGGGGTTTCAGGAAGAAGAAATTAGAGAATGGGTAGCCCCATGCTTGCAACTTTCAAATAACTACTGGATTAAGTATCAGTATTTGGCCACGGTCTATTCTAAAGAGCAAGACATATGGGCCAGTCCCCTGTATAGACCGGATAGGTATGTTAGTCCCAGACCATGGCACATGACTTGTAATAGGGCAAAAACACAATGTGTCCTTACATTAGCTCGAAGGCCTTGTGGTACGATACCAGGATGGGAAAGCTACTGTAAGAGTCATTATGGATCTGAATACACCTTGCACGCAGCACAGGTAGTGTGGAAAAAACATAGCGGAAAGTGGAGACGATGGGTACCTGAGGGTCACTGCGAAGATAAGATATTAGGATATCAGCTTAACACCAGGAAACAAGTTCAAGGAGTAATAGTCCCCTTTGTCTCAGATTCAATGATAGCTTTAGTAGAAGGCCACGCAGTGAGACGCAGCCTGTGCTTGGGCAATGAGATAGAGGGCTATGAGTGGGTAGGCCCAAATAAAATCTACTCGAATCTCACATGCCAGTATCCAGAGGAAAACTGGAAGAAATGTGGCACACAGGAAGATGAACACACTTGCGCATGGTATGAAACCGTTAGTTACACCGTTGGCCGAAAGGTCACAGAGGTGGTGAAAGGCGTAGGTGAAGTAATCAAAGAAGGTGGAGAAACGGTAGAAGGATGGATAGTTAGTATCTTCCTCAAAGTATGGCCTTATTTGTTAAGTGTAGTCAGGATAATAGCCGCTGCCTTATTAGGTAAAGTATTCTTACAAGAGTGCCTCAGAGCTGGATGCCGCCCATGGAGGAGGAGCTATAGGCCACCCCCATCAGAGTAGGGTGCGGCTCAACCTTAAATTAGATAAACAGAGAAGCGGCTTAACTCTTACCCCGGGAGCAGTAAAGAGCAAGGATCAGGACAGAAGCAATTCAAATATCTCTATGGACAATCAAGACGACTGCATGTCTCATACTCCAACCATAGATGTGAGTATTATAGATTGGGAGACAGAGACTACAATGACCCCCAATCTTACCATTTTGTCAGAATGTCCAGCCTATTTTAATGGGAGCAATATAGAATACTTTTTAACAATGGTTGCATGGATGTGCTACTGCCACACCGGAGACTGGAGTAGGGAAAGGTTGATAAGATTTCCTGTAGCAGTTCAGACTTACGCTAGGGTGATAGTTTCCCATGTGATACTCAAACGACCTGAGATATCGCCTCATTTCTTTGTCACTTATCTGTTAGGAAGAATCAAACTCACCTACCTGCAGAAGATTATAATTTCAGCATGGCTAATAGAAGATTCCATAGTGATTAGCCTTGAATGTGCGGCAGCGCTTACTCCGGTACCAATACCAGTCACAAGCTGTGGAGGTACCACAGGGAGAATTGTAGCGACCATAGTCGAAGGGACAGTGGCCGTAACGGTGTTGGCAAATATGCTGTACCAGACAGTATCCTTGCAACCACAAAACAGACGAAAATGGACCAAAAAGTTGGCCATATTAATTGGATGGGGTCTAGTCTGGGGAATTTGTGCAATAGCCTATTGGGCCAGCCTCTGCACCACAATGCCTATAGTGGTGTGGATGATGACCTATGCCGCTATCTTTAAGCCGAGACCTGATCCAGCTCCCCCTGCACCGGAGGGGAGCGAAGGCCGCAGATTCTCAGGAGGATAATGAGACAAGCCAATCTAACGAGATAATGACAGAAGTAATCAAATAACCAACAACAGCTTTACCCCTCCCCGCCTTTGCTAACTTTTATTAAAATTTTAAAGATTGATTTAGTGTTTAAATGTTATTTTTCTCTCTTATTATGATTGATTTTATTTTTGAATTATGTAAACTCGAGGTATCATCGGTCTGGTAAATGCTCAATGGATAGCTGACGGCCTGTATAGGCCCAGCAATACGAAGTTGAGTGTTTCAGAGACACGATGAGGACCGAGAGTGGAAGCAGACCTTGATTTCATTGTTATTATTTTACCATGTTATATTACATGTACTCTCTTTATAGAAAGCATAAGGAGCAGAATGCAGATGCTGTTCTACATCCTGACCACAGCAACAGTCTACAGCAACTGGGCGTTCGCTTTCACAGCTCCGGACAAACTCGTAGTAACGACAAAAACCGGAGAAATCATCCTCTGCCACTGTGAAGCGAAGGTGTACGACCACGAGCAGATCCAGAGGATTAGAGTAACCCCTTGTGGTGACGTATGCAAAATCCAAAAAATAGAAACTGCAGGGCAGGATAAATACATTAGCGTTACTTATAGGGAATACGGCATCTCAAATACCTCAGGATTACTGTTACCTGGGTACTGTGATTGGAAAACAGTGATCACAACCCAACAATTAAACCAATTGGAAGAGTGGGAGAAATTCATTACCCGCACCTATTGTGGGATAGTCAGGCGACAGGACAGAACCACCCTTTATCGGTTTAAGAAAACCTCACTCTAAGAAATAATTAAGGGCGAAAGTTAAACCGAATAAGCCACAACAGTCAAAATGCAGGATCAGCGCCCCAGAAATTCAACAGCAATAGGACCTCAAATGGTCTGCTGCTATTGCCTTTTGGGGTTGGAAGATACCCGATTTCTATGGGCCGTGGGTCCAACCTGGTGGTGCCAGGGCTGCCACTCTAAAGTTATAATTGCGACTGGAGTACATGGTATTTTGGTCTCTGAGGAGCCAGCCAGTCTTCCTCAGGTATCTGCAGAAGAGTGCTGGGAGGTAGAGAGCACCTGCAAGGTCATCTGGACCTCGGCCGAGGGCTCTGAACCCTATATACCTAGAATAGCCATCCCTAGGAGAGCCACGTATTACCCAGTAATAGTAAAACTCTGGGAAAACACAAATAAAACTATCAGGCAT
Source organism: Nematolebias whitei (assembly GCF_014905685.2). Lineage (NCBI taxonomy): Eukaryota > Metazoa > Chordata > Actinopteri > Cyprinodontiformes > Rivulidae > Nematolebias > Nematolebias whitei. The sequence goes on from NW_023620113.1 coordinate 4,606, forward strand.
ATAGCCTACCATCTGGCCACAGGGTTGCCGTTGGTTCACGGCCCCTCCTTTAGGGTCACCCAGGAGCCCCGAGAGCTCACGTCCTCATCTACCACGGTCATTCTAACGGCAGGGCTGACAACTAGCCCCCCGGTAGTCTCCGTGCCCATGGTAGTTAGGGAAGAAGGTAGACGAGCCAGTGTCAGTGTCCCTACAACCCCACCCGAGATAGCCAGCCAGCCCCAAGACCCAACTAATGGCCCACCTGACCTTTTGCCAACTACATCCTATAATGAAACCGAGCCCATGGAGGTAGAAATGTCCCCTAGAAGGTTGTCTGAACATCCATTAGATCATAACGATCTAAGTCTCCTGGAAAATTACCTGGATGACTTTGACAGATACTTAAGTAGCGAGGCGAGCCGATCCGGTCCTCTGAGTACCGATGGCACGGCCCTCACTGACCCAACCAGCCCATCTGATTCTGAGCCTCCGATCTTGACACCAGAAGGCTTGACCCATTCAGAAACTGCTGAATCTGAAGGATTACAGGTTGCCCCTATGCGGCTGAAACAGCTTCGTCAGATGCCCATTTTAGTTGCCACAACCCCACAAGTTAGGAGGCAGGTCATAATAGAAAACATTACTCCTGTAGGTTCACCCCTTGTTGAGATCCCGCCGACCCTCCAGTCTTCCAGATCGGCTGACCTAACGGAGATCAACCCAGCAAGTCAACCCGCTGTCCCGGCCCAGGAGGCCAAGATACCCAGAAAGCGAGCGGCGCCAGATGAAGATCAGGCGGAGCAATCCACTTCGAACGCAGACCTGGACAACATGACGGTGGTTGACTCCTGGGAGGGAGAACAGGAAGGCTAGGTTACAACGAACCTGGTGCAAAAGAGGAGAAAGATCCGACTTCAAGAAGGGGGTGTCAATAAACCAGGTGTCTGTAGTGGTGACACATGAACAGGCCACCAGCTTTAAAGAAAAATGAAGCCTGATCAGAAGTTCTCCTCAGCAACAGCTAAGAATGATGATGTGTAACCAAAGTTTTACTATTTTAATAATGTGTAACCAAAGTTTTACTGTTTTAATAATGTGTAACCAAACTGTTTTACTAAATAATCAACGCATAATCAACTGATATATATATTAATCTTTAAGACATTGTATAATCCTTTGTATGATTGTGTGAAGTGGTAAAAGTAAAAAGGCCTCATGTAACAGAGGAACAAGTCTGGACATGCCTCAAGCCATAGAGGAAAACAGGAAGTCACAAGGTTTAAACACGACTCCTCTCATGATGACTCATCTTCGAGCAAAACAAGTTTTGGAAAGTCCCAGAAATCTGGTCTAAACCGGTTGAGGTGCAAAACAGCACAGAAGTTACTGGAAAAGAGATGATGTAATTTTCCATAACCCCTCCTTAAGAGGAGGAGGGATGAATGAGTCTTTAAATACAGACTGACCAGAATAAAGCTTGGTCAATGCAGAGTCGAAGGCTGAGTGGAAGAGCTGAACAGAAGGTACTACGGCAGAGAGCAGCTAGAGGATCAGAGACGCCCGAAAGAAGTTGGATTATATCGGTTTGGGACAAGGCTGGGGATCTACTTCTTTTTCTACTGAAAATGGGATTGGAATAGGTCTCCACTTGCAACAACAGACTGAAGAAGGATCCTACTTCTAAAAAGCTTGACCCGGGCTCGTCCAAAAAAAACTCCGAATTCTCCAATTTGGCATAAATTGCTCCTGTCCTAGGGTAAGGCCCACATCTCCCTCCTGGAGAGTGGGAAATATGCCGTTTACTGACACAAAGATTCTCTGAGAGATACCTCAGAATCATGGTAAGCGGACTACCCTGTCCTTCTGGTCTAATTAAATTGTTTCATCAAATTGGAAGAACAGTATACAGAATAAATTTGGGAGTACTAAATTGGCTACTAGTGAGATTTGCTCGAAGGTGTTTCTGGTTCATGAGGGAGTTGAGAGAAAATATATTTTGGCTTGAGTTGTGAAAGGTCTATGTGAAGGTAGTATCTGTAAAACCCTTCAAGAGCTCTTGAGGTTTAGAGTTTCACAGATAGTAGTCACCACCATGTTAGGGAAGAAAGAGTATCCTATGTATTCATGAAAATTAAATCATTATAAAATTGTGCCTGTTGCTGTACCCCTGCGCAAATTGTTGATTAAAAGCAAAGCAAAATGTATAAATTTGGACTATTATTTCATTCTTATCAATTAAATACATGGTAAAGCTTGGTTCATTTATCAACACCAATAATAGGAGGTTTTTGTAAAGGTTTCCTAGCTGATAAACAACATCCTTGAGCCCGTTTCCAGGGCCCTAAAGATTACCAGAACGGTTAACAATTGCAACGCTAAAGTGAGAGGTGAGCGGCCACAACGCGAGTTTCTCTGGACCAGAAGATCCATCCCGGCTGCTTGAAGGATTGAGGTACAGAGTGAGATCAGGGTGTGACTCACGGATTTAAGGTCGTTAATATTCTGGATGAATCACCTCGCCGCAGCCTTAATGAGGTTATTTTAGACAGCTGCTGGTAATACCATGGCGCTGAAGTAAACTCCCGGACCCCTTGGAGGAGAGGCTGCAAGCAAAGGTGCTTATCGCTAATTCCAGTGGTTACCTTTTGCTCATCGGAAAGCAGACACCATGTAAAGCTAACTTAAGCCAAGTTAGAAATGGAAAAATAGTTTGGAACCCTTTTCTATAGGCTTAAACCCCTGTAGTTACCCCTTTCAGCATGCTCCACCCCTTAACTGGTAGTCGTAGCTGTTCCCAACCATAATAGCTTACACACCAGGTGCATATAGTTTAAGGCCTTATGTAAAATC
>NW_023620114.1:0-7431 GCF_014905685.2 Nematolebias whitei
GGGATGGTCCAAAAACCAGAGGCGACGTCGAGGGTCGAGAAGTACTTACCATCGGTGACCTTTGGCAGTTCCTGATGGAGCTGAGTCATTGGCCACCTGGATAAAGGTACTTGTTTATTTAGCTTCCTGTAGTCTATGGTAAGTCTCCACTTACCATTTGGTTTTAAAACTGGCCATAGAGGCGCAGAGTAGGTGCTATTACATTGTCTGATTATACCTTTGACCAAAAGGTCATCGATGATCTCCTGGACAGGCTGGTGTGCCGCCAGAGGGATCTTGTATTGTCTGACAAATGTTGGCGGTGCATTGAGTGGGGTTGGGATTCTCACTGCATGGAGTGAGGTCAACCCACAATCTGTTGAATCAGTTGAAAATGACTTTTCATATTTTAGAAGAACTTGGCGTAGTTTGTCTCTTTCTTCATCAGATGTCAGAGCGTCGGCTTGGGCGACCACCTGATCAATCTGTGATGAGACTGTTAAGGGTTCTTGCTCCTTGGGGAGCTCCAATGAATCCCTTTCTGAGTCGTCGGGCCTGTCTATGGGTAGAACACCATAGGTTTGAGGTCCTCGGTCGACATCATTGGTTGAGAAAAGAGCTATGGCCTGTGTTGGTTTTGTGAACCATACTGGCCCAGCTTCTTGACTCGGTACCAGATTGTCTGGGAGTCCTCCCAGAAATGGAATGCCTAGTTCAAAATCATGAAAGTCAGTTGAAATCAACCATCCTAGCATAGTCTTTTTTGGGATCAGCACCTCATCCATGCCAGTGTTACACACAGCAATAGATGTGGTCCTGGAGTCAAGACTCACCTGGTTCGTGGCTTCCACGGACAGTCCCAAGTTGAAAAATGCAGGAGAGGGTTGAAAATATGCCTGTTTATGGCTAATAGCTTGTCCAGCTATTATGTGGATTCGCACCATTAGGTTAAGCACCTGAGGTGGTACTGTGGTGTCTTGGTTGCTAGCAACCTGGCAGGCCTCTGGAATGGTCTGCCCAGCCTTAAGGCTCGCTGTGTCTAGCACAGGAGTATCCTTTGTGGCTGGTTTGAGGGACCACAGCACCTTGTTGATGGTGTCCATGTGGACACCTAACCTTACCAAAATGTCAGAGCCTATGTAGGATGCATGTGGTAAGTTTTGGATAACGAGAAATGGGTGAACCAGTTCTCGTTGATTCCAGTTCAGTTTTAGGTTAATGACTCCTTCTGCGGTCATTACCTGTGAACTATTGGGAACTAATGGAAAGCGGAAAGCTTTTTTAATTAGTTCTAGACCAACGTGTTTGTGAACCAAGGTTTCGTAGAAAGCTCGGTTAATTGCTGATTTATCTGTCCACAGAGACAGTACAGCATCGTTGGTGTGGGACCCTTGGATCTCTACACCCTTAACTACCAGTGGTAGGTAGTGTTTGGTGGACTCTGACTGTTTCAGCTCACAGAGGAGGCTGTCTTGTTGAGTCAGAGTTTGGACCACTTGGGTTTCTTTGGTTTCACATGGTGTTAGAGGAGTACTCACCGGGCTCGTGTCCTCGGCTGAGGAGTCCTTTGTGCCTTCCGCGGTACCTGCTGTTGGGCAGTCTGTGTCACACTCCGGAGGCGTTTCTATTGGCAGTGGTTTTCTCACTGTTGTCCACATTGTTTGATCACCATAATCTATAATCGCGTTAAAGCGATTTATAAAATCCTGGCCAACCAAAAATGGGAATGAGTCAACATGGGTCACGTGTACCGGGTGGTACAGTGTCATATTGCCAATCTGCATGTGAACCATTGCTATAGCTGTCAGGGTTGTTTTCGTTTCTGAGAGACCCTGCATTTCTATAGCACAATCAGATAGAGGTATTATCCTGTTTTTCTCGGCTGCGGCTGTCCTCAGCTCCTCGAACAGTTTAGCTGACATAATAGTTATGTCTGCCCCACCGTCCAAGAGCGCTTCGTGTGTGAGGACACCTTCGAGTGTTACTGACAGGTACGCCTTCTTGGCGGCCCCCTTTCTGATAAAGTTACACAGAAACCTTTTGGTTTTTTTCTGACGCTTTTTCACGCGTTCAGATTTATCTGTGTAATCTTGGTTTGTCTGAACCGTCAGCACAGCAGAAGCTGTTTCTGAGTGTTCAGCTTGCGATGACTCGTCATCGTTTGTGTGTGTGTTTACCCCCCCTTTTTCTGATGAGGGGTTGTTTGAGTGAACAACAGTTATGTCTTGGTGTGTTTCACCGACATCTGTTATGTTGTCATTCGCGCCATTAGATGTAATGGGAATTACATCACTGCAAAGTGCTCCTGGTTGGGTTCCCGTGTCAGTGTGTTTCAAAGTTTCTAACAACCTGCGTATTTTCTCTGTCTCTTCCGAGTTTAGAGGTGTAGGGCCTTGTTTCTGGAACTTTTGTGATTTTTTCGCCTCGGTTCGTTTCGTCCGAGGTGGGGGACGGTCAGGTACGTCTTTCGGGGGTTCCTTTACGTACTGCCCCTGCCGATATGGTTTCTCATATCGTTGCGTCCTGCGCTCACCCCATTTACGATAATCACGTTCATCCTCTGAAAGAGGAGCATTTTTGTCCCAACGTGCACCTTCATTACGTGGTTTGTTATTTTGAACAGACTGTTTTCTCTCTTTCTTAGGAGGAGGTGGCGAAGCACGTCGTCCTTCTAGTTCAAGAGAGTGGGGTTTAACCTTTACACTAGGAAACACTTCAATGGGCGTCTTATCATGAGAACATGCTTCAAACACATTCACAGCACACTGTTTAATCTCACTGATGGATTTTTCTCTGAAATTTGCCATCATTTGTACTGATTTTTTAAAATCAGAGTGGAGATTTTTGGTGAAAACAAACTTAAAACCATCATCTTCTTCCATTCCGGTCTCATTTCTGTTACCAAAATAAGCTTGGAAGATTCTTTTGTAATAAACTTTTGGATGTTCATTCTTGCCCTGCGTGACCTTGTCAGCGGCTGGAAAACCAGCAGGTCCCGTGCAAGAGTCATACTCTTTGATCAGAGCCTCACACAGAAGGTTGTAATCCCTCCTCGTTGCATCTGATAGACGCTCGATGAAGGTGAACACCTCTCTGTCCGAAGTGAGTCGTATCAGACTGATTTTATCCTCTACCGTAGCATTAGGATAAGCTCTCAATCTGAAATCCAGATCTTTGAGATACGCTTTTGTTCCTGCCGACCCCATAGGGCCGGGAACGAAACGTTGTACATATTTTGAGACTTTCTGCAAATCATCCATTGAAGGAGACTGTATCAACGGTCTCACATGCGTGATTGATGCAGATTGATCAAGGCCTGCTCCTACCGCCCATGGTGGGGGTGGGGGTGGCTGATAAGGAGGAAGAGGTACATATCGGTGCAGTTCTGTCCCTACCGCCCATGATGGTGGTGGGGGTGGGGGCATGGTGTCAGGAGGAAGAGGTACATATTGGTGCAGTTCTGTCCCTACCGCCCATGGTGGGGGTGGGGGTAACGGTTTGTTGTCAGGAGGAAGAGGTGCAACAGCATCTGACTGGAGAGTTTGTGGCTGTCTCGGACCCTTAGACTGTTCGTCTTTGAGTCTTAGACCAGGCCGCCCCATATCAGAAATCAGGTTTATAGCTGTAGCTAAATTCTCCTCACAAGCTTTCAGGTCCTCCTGTGATGTCTGATATTTTTTTACTAAAGTCAGCCATCGTCGGAGTGATTCCGTCTTGTCTGCCTTGCAAGCGTCCAGCTCCTTCAATGCGGTCTGTAACTGTGCTTGTAGCACATCGTTATCTGCACACGAGGCTTGGTACGCTTGTTCTTTATCCTCTGCTTCCGATAGTGATGCTTCAAGTACTTGTAGTTTGCTGTTCAGCAAAGCAATTTCTGTACTTGTATCTTGCTGTAACTGAAACATCTGTTCATAATGTTTCGTCATGAGGACCTCGTGTTCATTTCTAAATTGACGGACGTATTCTTCCGTCTTTTGAGCCAAATCTATTTCACTGTCTAACCTTTGTTTGATTATAACAGTTTTATCAACGGCCTTATAGAATGATTCTTTCAGCAAGATTGCAATTTTAGCCAGCTTTTCATAACTGGACTTTGTGATTTCTGCAGAGGTCACACTTTCTGCAACCTCCTTCAGATTGTCCACTAACTCTTTTGGGTTCATGCGCTCTGTCTGGATTATATATGGATGTACGGACTCTCCGAGAAGCGCGAGCGCATTCTCCAAGTAGTCCGCAATTCCTTTTGTGTCAAAATCTTTTTCTAACACACCTGCCATGTTTTCACTGTGTAGCAATTTATCTGTTTGAACAGTTGCAAGCTTTAGATATTTTACAGGTAAATATTTGTATTCAAGTCAATGAGTTTTCACACTTATTTTAGCTTTGGGTTTACACAGAAGTACTGTTATAAGTCACTTATTCAACTGTGGGTACCTTTCTCAGGTTTTACCCCAATTCATGAATATTTAAGTAAATGCTCTTTCAGCAGTGTTACTTTTTGTGCTTATTTTCCACAGATACTAGAGTACCAAGCTGTTTTTAGTGTATTTACTCTAAAACACTGAATTTTTTATAAACCTGCAAATTTTTCTTTAGTCTCACAGCAATATTAGTTTAAAACGTTTTTTAAACCGTTCTGTTCCAGAAATTTTGCTATTTTAAACAGTTACTCAATCAACCCAGGTGGGTGAAAAGAGAAAAGAATTTGATGATGAGGAATAATCAGTCTTTCTTCAGAAAAACTGTCTTTGCTCCTGTATAGCTTCTATTTAAAATTAAATAGAGAGATATTTTATTTAGGTGGTAAATTAAACAGAAAATCTCTTTTTCCTGATAAATTTACTCTTATTTAGTGATTTTGCAATTAAACGTGTATTATCTTTCAAGCAAAATGAGTAAACTGTTCAACTCTGTGAATATTTGTAACTGTATCTGTTTTAAAAAGTTAATGTTTATTTTTGTACCTTATTTTTAAAGGATTAACAGTGAAATAAACTTTTTGGTGAATGCTTCTTTGCATAAATACCTATTACTTTTTAAAATGTAAGATAACAGTGTTTTATTCAGCTTTGAGGAAGTTTGTTAACTCAGAATTTGCCTTACAGAAAAATAAAAAGACGTTTAATTTCACTCTTTACCTAAAAAACGAAGTGAAATCTGTGATCTCACGTCTCGCCAGGAGATGTCAGTATTTCCTCAACAATTATAACTCCGTCACTTTTTGTGTTGTCCACTAGGGGTGCTATGACTTCCTGTGGCGTTCGGTTGACATCCTGTTGTTAGCCGCTTAGCTTGAAGTTAGCTTCGGCTAAACTCGGTCAAAATCAACATTTCTGAACGGATTTTTTACACAAAAGTGGCAAAAGTTTTTGCAATCAGACTTTATAGCTTGAACATGAGTGTTTGGGACTGATAGTAGCTTCATTTAGTGATTTTAAGCGTAGTTTTAAGCTCCGGTCGTTAGCTTGTTAGCTTAAAATTAGCATCGCTAGCTTTGTTTAAAAACATCGTTTTTTGGCGAATTTTAAACTCTAACGTAGCAAAATTTCAGCAAGCAGGCTTCGAAGCACTTGACCAGCGTGTCAAAACCACATTAAAGTTACTTTTCAGCTTTAAAAAGCAGATTTTATTTCCCTATGAAAATGAATTTCATATCCGGGTCACGTGACTGAAATCACCAATGGCAGCAGCGTAGGGTGAGAGGAAGTGACGTAGCCACGTCAGTCAAACCTTCAACCAATGAAAGCGCTACACAACAGTGAATTCAACCAATCAGGAAGCGTATTCTCCAGCTAGCAAGTTAGATTTAGCTTGAAATAGTTCGTCAACTTTTCGTCTTTTAAACCATCAAAATGCACTTTTTCTGCTAAAAATTGTAACGAAACAACTTCTAACTGTGTTCTGAGATGGCACTCAGCTTTTAAAACGTTTATCCATCTGTTCAAAATACTCGTTCAAACTGAACAGAACCGAACTGGTCACAGCCGGGTCTTAAAGCAGAACCTCGTACTTTTTAGACAGAATAACGTCTTCCACAGCTCATTAGCTCTTAGTTACACATAACAGACGTACCATTTCAGCTTACACAAGACTTATGACACAATTTCAGCTTTTAAAACATTGCCAGCCCAACGCTTAAACATGCAGCGTTTAGTTGCAGAGTGCAGCTCCAAGCGCGCAGCTCAGCCGCTGCGTAAACTTTACAGCTCATCAGCTGTTACTCTTTCACCATGCCAACACGTAAAATCAATTTACACACGGATTTAACAGTCATTCATGAAATCTACGGGCCACCAGTTTGTAGTGAGTCACGTGAGGTACGTGTCACTTGTTGTATGACAAATATGAATTATATATGCATACAATATTCACGAGTTCTTCATTTTTCTGACTGTAAATGTCGTGCATTGAATTTAACAGAAATGTAACGAGAGACGTTGTTTATCTTTGACCCATCAAATGAATGGAATCATTTATTTTCAGAATCAAAGTTTAACATCAAACATTTACATTAATTTGGCAAAATATGAAAATAATAACAGACAGTTTCACAGAAAATGAACTTCAAATCACTCGGCGGTGATTTGAGGACTTTGCTTAAGATATTTCTAAAATATCTGTACTGATTTATGAGAGAGAGAGGTGGGTTTTAGAGTGAAAGGAGATTATCTTACAGAGAACTGTGTGAGGGAAGTTTAATCTGTTTAACCAGAAATTGCACGCTTCGTCAGATCCTCAGCTTCTCACGGTACACTTGGTCAAAATAGAACCATCTACCTGTTGACGATGAATCAGCGCTGGATGTAGTTCCTTTCTGACTCGTTTCAGCGTCTCCGTCGAGAGCTACCAAACCTTCAGAAAGTCGTGCGTTGATTAGCTCAAAACAGAATTATAATCCCAAACGTTCCTGGTTCTTCATAACTCCAAACTCTTCATAACCGGCTGCACTCTCAATCTGCTCATTCTGTTGGACTATCGGACCTGTTGTCAGCTCTCATTCCAACATCTCTCAGAACTCTCATTCTCTTGGAATTCTGGAATCCATAATTCTCTATTCCTTCTCTTTCTATTCCTTCTCCTCTATATGAACTGAGAAGTTGCCACATTTTATTTGGGTCGACTTCCTGTTCAATTTAGAGCTTTCTGATTCGTGGAAGGACCAGAAAGAGGAGTGGATTTGTGACGTAAGATGTTATCATAAGTCAAGGATTGTTTACAACATACAGAAAAGATTATTGCAGCAACAGCAGACTTCGTGGAGTCTCACACTTTGTAATCTTTTCAAATAGTAAAACATGACATTTTTCTCGGTAAACATTTTAGTTGACCGAAAACCAACCTTTAACATACTTACGACAGCTTGCTCATTTCAGACAGAAAATCAAGAAAGGCATATTCAGGTGATTTCTTCTCTGAATGAGGAACAAAAATCATTACTTACTGTTTATGTAA
>NW_023620115.1:0-7430 GCF_014905685.2 Nematolebias whitei
AAGGACCACGTGGGTCCGTCAACGGCTCCTTCTTTGGCTAGGGAGTCTGCAAGGTCATTGTAGTGCTTGTCATCGCCTGGGACTCTGGAGTGTCCTGGAACTTTCTTCCAGAAGATCTGTAGATCATGTGATGTCACCAAGTGATCACATGTCATGAAAAGCTCTTTGTGTTTTACCACCTTTTTGTTGCTTGTGAGAAAACCGTTCTGTTTCCACAGAGCGAGATGACACAAGAAACTAAGTCGAGCATAGTTAGAGTCAGTGCAGATGACTAGCGTCTGGATGGAGCGTTCTACTGCCATCTGTAGGCCTATTAGGATTGCAGCTATCTCAGCGTACTGAGAAGACTGAGAGCCTAATTTATAGCCAAATGTGACCTGTTCCAGGTCTTGGAGGAGAACTCCTCCAACACCTGCTTTGCAGATTTTCTCGTGGTGGAATGAGCATCCATCCACGTACAATGTCGCCATATCTTTACAGATATTGCCATCAAAGAAGTGGTGATTTGGGTCCTCAGCAGCTGAGGGTTTACTCACAACCGGCTGTTGGGTGGCTGGTACATCCTGTGTACATTCCTGGCAGATTGCCAAATCAGTGCCCAAGTGCGACTTCTTATTTTGACCGTAGCGGATGTCTAGGTTAAAACTTTGAAGCGCCATAAGCCATGTTGCAACGCGTGAGTTTGTCACCACACCATCTCTGATGCGTTGGCTGTTCAGAAACGTTACTGGCTGGTGTTGTGTCTCAACAATTATCCTCTGTCCACCAATATAGCAGGAGAAATGTTTCACTGCCCACACAGTGGTCAATAGAGCCTTCTCACAGTCTGAATACCGTAATTCAGGGCCTGCCATTGTTTTGCTGGCGTAGGCCACAACACGCTTGTCTTTGTCGTGTATTTGGTACAGACCTGCACTCATGCAGTAAGTTGAGAAGCCCACTTCCAAGTAGAACTCTTTGGTGTAGTCTGGGTAGACTAGACATGGGGCTAACTTGAGCCTGTCTTTAAGAGCGTTCATTGCCTGCTGCTGTGTATCAGTCCAGACAAAAGGAACGTCTTTCTTTAAGAGTTCAGTCAGTGGTTTAGCGAGATCCGCATAATGCTCTATGAACTGGCGAGAGTAGTTACACACTCCCAAGAAACTCTGTAGTTCTTTGAGATTGGTTGGGACTTTGAGGTTGTCTAGGCCTTGGGTGCGAATCAACTGTGGTTGTATTCCGTCCGGACCTACTAAGAGGCCAACGTAGTCCACTTTGGTTCTGCACCACTGGCACTTTGACAGTGAGATTTTAGCACCAGCAGTTGTTAGCTGATTTAGGACGTGGTCGATCTCAGCCAAATGAGAGTCCAGTGTCGGTTGTCTCAAAAGGATGTCGTCCACGTAGATCAGTGTCCCACGCTCGTGGGCGTCTGGACATGCTTTGTTCAAGAAGATGTTGAACTCTGCAGGTGAGTTAGCGTAGCCAAAGGGACACCTGGTAAAGGTGTATTGTCGGCTGCCAAAAGTGAAAGCTAGTTTGTGTTGGTCCTCGGCGCGCACAGGGATGGTCCAAAAACCAGAGGCGACGTCGAGGGTCGAGAAGTACTTACCATCGGTGACCTTTGGCAGTTCCTGATGGAGCTGAGTCATTGGCCACCTGGATAAAGGTACTTGTTTATTTAGCTTCCTGTAGTCTATGGTAAGTCTCCACTTACCATTTGGTTTTAAAACTGGCCATAGAGGCGCAGAGTAGGTGCTATTACATTGTCTGATTATACCTTTGACCAAAAGGTCATCAATGATCTCCTGGACAGGCTGGTGTGCCGCCAGAGGGATCTTGTATTGTCTGACAAATGTTGGCGGTGCGTTGGGTGGGGTTGGGATTCTCACTGCGTGGAGTGAGGTCAACCCACAATCTGTCGAATCAGTTGCAAATGACTTTTCATATTTCAAAAGAACTTGGCGTAGTTTGTCTCTTTCTTCATCAGATGTCAGAGCGTCGGCTTGTGCGACCACCTGATCAATCTGTGATGAGACTGATAAGGGTTCTTGCTCCTTAGGGAGCTCCGATGAATCCCTTTCTGAGTCGTCGGGCCTGTCTATGGGTAAAACACCATAGGTTGGAGGTCCTTGGTCGACGTCATTGGTTGAGAAAAGGGCTATGGCCTGTGTTGGTTTTGTGAACCATACTGGCCCAGCTTCTTGACTCTGTACCAGATTGTCTGGGAGTCCTCCCAGGAATGGAATGCCTAGTTCAAAATCATGAAAGTCAGTTGAAATCAACCATCCTAGCATAGTCTTTTTTGGGATCAGCACCTCATCCATGCCAGTGTTACACACAGCAATAGATGTGGTTCTGGAGTCAAGACTCACCTGGTTCGTGGCTTCCACGGACAGTCCCAAGTTGAAAAATGCAGGAGAGGGTTGAAAATATGCCTGTTTATGGCTAATAGCTTGTCCAGCTATTATGTGGATTCGCACCATTAGGTTAATCACCTGTGGTGGTACTGTGGTGTCTTGGTTGCTAGCAACTTGGCAGGCCTCTGGAATGGTCTGCCCAGCCTTAAGGTTTGCTGTGTCTAGCACAGGAGCATCCTTTGTGGCTGGTTTCAGGGACCACAGCACCTTGTTGATGGTGTCCACGTGGACACCCAACCTTACCACAATGTCAGAGCCTATGTAGGATGCATGAGGTAAGTTTTGGATAACGAGAAACGGGTGAACCAGTTCTCGTTGATTCCAGTTCAGTTTTAGGTTAATGACTCCTTCTGCGGTCATTACCTGTGAACTATTGGGAACTAATGGAAAGCGGAAAGCTTTTTTAATTAGTTCTAGACCAACGTGTTTGTGAACCAAGGTTTCGTAGAAAGCTCGGTTAATTGCTGATTTATCTGTCCACAGAGACAGAACAGCATCGTTGGTGTGGGACCCTTGGATCTCTACACCCTTAACTACCAGTGGTAGGTAGTGTTTGGTGGACTCTGACTGCTCCAGCTCACAGAGGAGGCTGTCTTGTTGAGTCAGAGGTTGGACCTCTTGGGTTTCTTTGGTTTCACATGGTGTCAGAGGAGTACTCACCGGGCTCGTGTCCTCGGCTGAGGAGTCCTTTGCGCCTTCCGCGGTACCTGCTGTTGGGCAGTCTGTGTCACACTCCGGAGGCGTATCGATTGGCAGTGGGTTGCTCACTGTTGTCCACATTGTTTGATCACCATAATCTATAATCGCGCCGAAGCGATTTATAAAATCCTGGCCAACCAAAAATGGGAATGATTCAACATGAGTCACGTGTACCGGGTGGTACAGTGTCATATTGCCAATCTGCATGTGAACCATTGCTATAGCTGTCAGGGTTGTTTTCATTTCTGAGAGACCCTGCATTTCTATAGCACATTCAGAGAGAGGTATTATCCTGTTAACACTGGCAGCGGCCGTCCTCAGCTCCTCGAACAGTTTAGCTGACATGATTGTTATGTCTGCCCCACCGTCCAAGAGTGCTTCGTGTGTGAGGACACCTTCGAGTGTTACTGACAGGTACGCCTTTTTGGCGACCCCCCTTCTGATAAAGTTACACAGAAACCTCTTGGGTTTTTTCTGACGCTTTTTCACGCGTTCAGCCTTATCTGTGTAATTTTGGTTTGCCTGAACCGTCAGCACAGCAGAAGCTGTTTCTGAGTGTTCAGCCTGTGATGACACGTCATCGTTCGTGTGTGTGTTTACCCCCCCTTCTTCCGATGAGGGGTTGTTTGAGGCAACAACAGTAACGTCTTGGCGTGTTCCACCGACATCTGTTATGTTATCATTCGCGCCCTCAGATGTAATAGGAATTACATTACTGCAAAGTGCTCCTGGTTGGGTTCCCGTGTCAGTGTGTTTCAAAGTTTCTAACAACTTGCGTAGTTTCTCTGTCTCTTCCGAGCTCAGAGGTGTAGGGCCTTGTTTCTGGAACTTTTGTGATTTTTTCGCCTCGGTTCGTTTCGTCCGAGGTGGGGGACGGTCAGGTACGTCTTGCGGGGTTTCCTTTACGTACTGCCCCTGCCGATATGGTTTCTCATATCGTTGCGTCCTGCGTTCACCCCTTTTTCGATAATCACTGTCTTCCTCTGAAAGAGGAGCCTTTTTGTCCCAGCGTGCACCTTCAGTACGCGGTTTGTTAGCTTGAACAGACTGTTTTCTCTCTTTCTTCTTAGGAGGAGGCGGCGAAGCACGTCGTCCTTCTAGTTCAAGAGGGAGGGGTTTAACCTTTACACTAGGAAACACTTCTATGGGCGTCTTAGCATGAGAACATGCTTCAAACACATTCACAGCACACTGTTTAATCTCACTGATGGATTTTTCTCTGAAATTTGCCATCATTTGTACTGATTTTTTAAAATCAGAGTGGAGATTTTTGCTGAAAACAAACTTAAAACCATCATCTTCTTCCATTCCGGTCTCATTTCTGTTACCAAAATAGGCTTGGAAGATTCTTTTGTAATAAACTTTTGGATGTTCAGTCTTGCCCTGCGTGACCTTGTCTGCAGCTGGAAAACCAGCAGGCCCCGTGCAGGGGTCGTACTCTCTGATCAAAGCTTCACACAGAAGGTTGTAATCCCTCTTCGTTGCATCAGGTAGACGCTCGATGAAGGTGAACACCTCTCTGTCTGAAGTGAGCCGTATCAGACTTATCTTATCGTCTACCGTAGCATTAGGATAAGACCTCAATCTGAACTCCAGATCTTTGAGATACGCTTTTGTTCCTGCTGACCCCATAGGCCCGGGAACAAAGCGTTGTACATATTTTGAGATTTTCTGCAAATCATCCATTGAAGGAGACTGTATCACCGGTCTAACTTGTGTGACTGGTGGTGCAGACTGGTCAAGGCCTGCCCCTACTGCCCATGGTGGGGGTGGGGGTGGCTGATAAGGGTTGGTAGGAGGAGGTGCATATTGGTGCAGGTTTGTCCCCACCCTCCGAGATGGGGGTGGAGTTGACTGCCTGGCGTCAGGAGGAAGAGGTGCATACCGGTGCAGGTCGAACCCCACCTGAGATGGGGGTGGAGGTGACTGCCTGGTGTCAGGAGGAAGAGGTGCATACCGGTGCAGGTCGAACCCCACCGCCCGAGATGGGGGTGGAGTTGACTGCCTGGTGTCAGGAGGAAGAGGTGCAAGTGGGTGTAGACCCGCCCTTATCCCCCGGGTTGGGGGTGTTGAAACGGGGCTAAGGGGAGGAGGTGCAACAGCATCTGTCTGGGGTGGTTGTAGCTGACCCTGTTCGATTCTCAGATCATCTCGCTCCATTACAGAAATCCATTCTGTAGCCATAGCTAAATTCTCCTCACAAGCTGCCAGACGCTCATTTGTTGACTGATTTTTATCTTGTAAAGTCAGCCAACTCCGGGTTATTAACCCCTTGTCTGCCTTGCAAACGTCCAGCTCCCTTAAAGCGGTTTTCAACTGTGCTTGTAACTTATCGTTATCTGCACAAGCGTCGTGGTACGCTCGTTCCTTATCCGCAATCTTCTCCTCATATGATCGAGCCTGTTCTGACAGCTCTCTCTTTGAGAGGTCCTTATCAGTTTGAATCTTTTGTTTCAGCAACTCAGATTCACTTATCAGCTCGGCACACTTCTCCTCATATGATTGAGCCTGTTCTGACAGCTCTTTCTGTGAGAGGTCTTCAGCAGCCTCAAGGTGTTGCTTCAGCGACTCAGATTCAATCATCAATTCGTCACACCTCTCTTTTTCAGACTTATATCCGTTGAATAGCACGCCCTTTTCTACCACCAAACGGTCTAATTCCGCCTTCAGAAGCAGAGAGATTTTTGCTAACCGTACGCGGCTTGATTTTGTGTCCTCCTTCACTGTAGCTGCTTTTGATAAACTCTGCAGCTCCTCATGTCTTTGATCGTCATCAAGGTCTTGCAATTCCTCCAAAGTTTTGCCAAGAATTGAATTTGTCAAAATGTGTAAGGCTGTCTGGACCGCATCCTCGGATTGTAAGGGGTCAGTGTTTACCTCCTCGTCCGCCATTATCTGCTATTTAGAAGTTAAATAGTAGATGTAAATGTTTAGGTGGTAAAATAAACCAGAAAATCTCTTTTTCCTGATAAGTTTTACTCTTATTTAGTGAATTATCAATTAAACGTGCGTTATCTTCTAGCAAAATGAGTAAACTATTCAACTCTGTGAATATCTGTAACTGTATCTTATTTAAAAGTTTCCAAATTTTTATTATGTACCTGTTTCTCAAGGATTTATCAGTGAATAAAAATTTGTTTGGTAAAAGCTCTTTGCATAAATACCTTCATAACTTTTAAAACGCAAGATAACAGTGTTTATTCAGCTTTGAGGAAGTTTTTTAACTCAAAAATTGCCTTACAGAAAAATAAAAACGTCTAACTTCACTCTTTACCTAAAAACGAAGTGAAAACCTGTGATCCCACGTCTTCTCCACAAGATGTCAGCAGATCCTCAACAATTTTAACTCAGACACTGTTTGTGTCACCACTAGGGGCGCTATAACTTCCTGTGGCGTCCGGTCGTTAGCTTGTTAGCTAAAATTAGCATCGGCTTGCTTCGGTGAAAACCAACACTTCTGAACGGATTTTTTACACAAACGTGGCAAAATTTTTTCAATCAGACCTTATATCATGAAACATGAGTTTTGTGGAACAAAATTGCAGCCGTATTTAGTGAATTTAAGCACGGTAAAGCTCATTTCCGACTTGGGGGAAGTGACGTGACACGTCATCCATCCGGTCGTTAGCTTAAAATTTAGCATCGCTAGCGTAGTTCAAAAGCATCATTTTATGACGGTCTTTAAACTCAAACGTGGCGAACTTTCAGCGAATATGCTTCGAAGAATGTAAACAGCGTTTCAGAACACAGCTTTAATGCGCTTTCCAGCGTTAAAAAGCAGATTTTATTCCCTATGAAAACGAGTCTTCATTTCCGGGTGACGTGATTGACACTTCCCTCATCCAATCAGAACGTTACACACGGTCTCTCTCAACCAATGACGCAGCGTAGGGGTGAGGGGAGGTGACGTCAGTCTCAAAACGTCTTTCTAGCTATTTAACAACTCGTTCGAACTTTTCCAGAACCGAGTCGGAACCACAGAACCGAACCGGACCAGAACAGCGTCTGGAACACAGTTTAAACAGAATAAAGCGTTTCCACAGCTCAAAGCCAGCTTATGTTACACATACAGACGTACAATTCAGCTTTATAAAGACTCAATGACACAATTTCAGCTTTTAAAACATTGCCAGCGTAACACAAGCGCGCAGCTCCAATTGCGCTGCGTAAAGACGCACGGTTTTTCAGCACAGCTGATAAACTGTTATTGTACAACCTTGCCAACATGAAAATCAATGTGTACACGGTTACAGTCCATTTAGGAGCGCGTAACGGGCCACCAGTTTGTAGATGAACAGATGCTGGGATATATTCATCATTTAACGCGGGTTC
>NW_023620116.1:0-7427 GCF_014905685.2 Nematolebias whitei
CACGACCTGCAGCAGCCAATCAGATCCCTGCTGAGTGTGTTGGCATGTTGACAGAGGTCAGAGGCTTCACTGACCCACAGAAGGAGGAGTACTTCAGGAAGAGGTTCAGAGATGAGGAGCAGGCCAGCAGGATCATCTCCCACATCAAGCCATCACAAAGCCTCCACATCATGTGCCACATCCCAGTCTTCTGCTGGATCACTGCTACAGTTCTGGAGGACATGTTGAAAACCAGAGAGGGAGGAGAGCTGCCCAACACCCTGACTGAGATGTATATCCACTTCCTGCTGGTTCACACCAAAGTCAAGAAGGTCAAGTATGATGGAGGAGCTGAGACAGATCCACTCTGGAGTCCAGAGAGCAGGAAGATGATTGAGTCTCTGGGAAAAGTGGCTTTTGAGCAGCTGCAGAAAGGAAATCTGATCTTCTATGAATCAGACATGACAGAGTGTGGTATCGACATCAGAGCAGCCTCAGTGTATTCAGGAGTGTTCACACAGATCTTTAAAGAGGAGAGAGGCCTGTACCAGGACAAGGTGTTCTGCTTCGTCCATCTGAGTGTTCAGGAGTTTCTGGCTGCTCTTCATGTCCATCTGACCTTCATCAACTCTGGACTCAATCTGATGGTAGAACATCAAACAAAATCCAAGAGGTCTATAGTTTTGAAGAAACCAAAACTAAAATATCTCCACCTTTGTGCTGTGAACAAGGCCTTACAGAGTCCAAATGGACACCTGGACTTGTTCCTCCGGTTCCTGCTGGGTCTTTCACTGCAGACCAATCAGACTCTCCTACGAGGCCTGCTGACACAGACAGGAAGTAGCTCTCAGACCAATCAGAAAACAGTCCAGTACATCAAGAATCTGATCAGTAAGAATCTGTCTGCAGAGAAAAGCATCAATCTGTTCCACTGTCTGAATGAACTGAATGATGGTTCTCTAGTGGAGGAGATCCAACAGTCTCTGAGTTCAGGAAGTCTCTCCACAGATGAACTGTCTCCTGCTCAGTGGTCAGCTCTGGTCTTCATCTTACTTACATCAGGAAAAGATCTGGATGTGTTTGACCTGCATAAATATTCTGCTAAAAAGGAGCATCTTCTGAGGCTGCTTCCAGTTCTCAAAGCCTCCAACAAAGCTCTGTAAGTACAGACACAGTGAGATGTTTCTAAATGAATAACATGTAAAATGAAACACAGACTGTATGGTAACTTGTCATGTGGTGAAAAACATTAAAACTAGATTCTGCATCCATCAAGAATGTGTTTTAGATTTGGGTTTACTCTGTTTCCTCCCACAGAACAACAACATGCAGGTTTGCTTCATTGGCGACTCTAAATTGTCCCTAGGTGTGAGAGAGAGAGTGTCTCCATGTGTCCTTGTGATGGACTGGAGATCAGTCCAGGGTGTCCCCCGTCTTTCAAAACCCCATCTTCTGGAGATAGGCAGCAGCTCTCCGCAAGCCATAAAGGAGAAGCAGGTAAAGAAACTGGATGGATAGATGATATTTCTGCAAGAAAATACTTCAAGAAAGAGACATGGGGGGGGGGGGGGGGGTGTTTGTGGAAATTTTATATATTTATTACTTTTTTATATCATATTGACCCTGGTTGACCCTTGACCTGGAAAATGTTTTTATTTTTGGCTCCATGTGAAAATGACTTTGACCCCCCTGAGTTCAAAGGTCACAGCTTTAGAAGGTCATGTAGAACTGAAGAACTGTTCTTAGTTCTTAAAGACTCCTGAGAAACGAGTGTGTTTCTGTGAACCCAGTATTGTTTCATTCTGAGAGTCCAGGATTGTTTTGATCTTTGAACCGAGTATCGTGTCACGTCTTGTGAGTTGAAAGTAGAGTTACATCCCTGTTCAAAGTCAAACTCAGCTGTTTCTCCTACAACAAACCAACAAATGCTTCCCAGCTATTCCAGCACTGGCCACTCTGGATGTAACTTCCAGTCAAAGTGACAGATAGGTCACTGGTCAGACAGACTTCCACGCTGAGTTCAACCAGTGTTTCTCAGACGCCACAGAGTTAGAAGCAGACCTTGAGCTGCTTTGATCTTTGCTTTAGTTTCACAGCAGATGTTCCTGTAGATGTTCAGTTGGAGCTGACTGACATTCAGTGTGACTCTGTTCTCAAGCAGAAGTTCACCACGTCCACACTGGACAGCTTCTACAGCTCACTGAAGGAAACACAGTTTACACACATGTTCAGACACACACAGGAGGTGTTTGTTTTATTTGGCTCCACTTACATCTGAACAAACATCTGAGAACTGAGTTGTTCTCTCTTGTCCATTGCGACTGTGTTACCTGCAGAGCTGCATTGCAGATCATCTTTCATTTTACTCATCTTTAGTAAATTTTTTACTTACATCTAATTATTGTAATTCTTCCTATTTATTAACCTTCAGTTACAAAGTAACTGCATTTTATATGAGTGGTTTATTTAAAAATCTTTTGTTTTATAATTTTGGAGCCTTTTAGGAACCAAACAACTAAACCTCAGCAATAAATGATGAAAGAGATGTGAGTGTAAACCTGATGATTTAAAGCAGACATATAACTGTCAACAGCAACATTATTTGTGTTCCTGCATAAAGATCAGTCCCTTTATTTCCAACATGTTCCACCCAGCTGATGTCCATCCATCCATTATCTTTACCCGCCTATTCCATTTTGGGTCACGGGGGTCGCCGGCACCCGTGTCCAGCAATCACTGTGCGAGGGGCAGGGTACACCCTGGATGGGTCGCAAGTCCATCACAGGGCTACATAGAGACTAATGAGACAAACAACCATTCACTCTCTCACTCACACCTAGGGACAATTTAGAGTTACCAATCAGCCTAACATGCATGTTTTTGGTCTGTGGGAGGAAACCGGAGTACCCGGAGAAAACCCACGCATGCACGGAGAGAACATGCAAACTCCACCCAGAAAGGTCCCTGGACTGGGGTTTGAACCAAAGACCCACTCGCTGAGAGGCAGCAGCTCTATCAGTTGCACCACCGTGCTGCCCCCCCAGCTGATGTCCTGGAAGAAAAACTCCTCCAGTTCCTCATGTCTCATGTCAGTTTCATCAGTCTTTACTGGACTCTGATAGTTTAATAAACAGGACAGAGGACAGAGTATAGAATTCAAAATCTTACTTCTAACCTACAAAGCTCTCAACAACCTGGCTCCATCTTATATTACAGATCTTATTGTTCCATATTTTCCTAACAGAGCACTTCGCTCTCAGACTGCAGGTTTACTTGTGGTTCCTAGAATTTACAAAAACAGAATGGGAGGCAGATCCTTCAGTTATCAGGCTCCTCTCTTGTGGAACCAACTTCCAATCTCTGTCCGTGAGGCTGACACATTATCCAGTTTTAAAACTAGGCTTAAGGCTTTCCTTTTTGCTAAATCCTATAGTTAGGGTCGGCTTGGGTTTCCTGAGCTGTCCCTTAGTTATGCTGCTATAGGTTTAGACTGCTGGAGGAAAAACTGACCACAATTTTCACTCTACTACTGTCTTTACTTACTCTGCTCAACCTGTTTTGTATTTGTGATTATTTTCTCTATCATTAACTTGTGTTTTTTTTTTGTCTTTCAGATACACCTGGACCTATACCTGGACCTACCATTGTATGTTCGTCTGTCTCTTCTTCCTGTCCTCTCAACCAGCCGGTCAAAGCAGATGGCCGCTTGTCCTGAGCCTGGTTCTGCTGGAGGTTTCTTCCTTTAAAAGGGAGTTTTTCCTTTCCACTGTTGCCACTGTGCTTGCTCAGGATGGGAGACTGCAACAAAGCCAGGATTCAACTTGTCTGCTGGATTCCTTAGATAGAGAAATTTACTAATTGTCTTTTATGTATGTGAATGTTCCTGTAAAGTGCCCTGAGACAACTTTGTTGTGATTTGGTGCTACATAAATAAACTGAATTGAATTGAATTGAATAGAGAGAGACTTGACTGGAATCAAACCAGCAGCTTTAGTTCCTGCAGAAAACACTGAAGACAATAATCAACAAGGACCCCTCCCTTCAACCCCAATGACAGCAAAACAAAGCTGCAGCTACGAGAGACACTGATGAGAAATATTTCATCCCATCAAACAGAGAAGATGAACTGAAGCTCTGAAGTGAAGGAAAAAAGTCCAACAGGAAGAGTTCAACTGGTTTCTCTTCCAATCTGAACAGAATTGGTCATTTATCAGGATGAAATCATTTTCTTTTTATGTGTCCTGACAGACTCTCTCGCTGTGGACTCTCAGAGACTCACTGTGAAGTTGTGGCCTCAGCTCTGAAGTCCAACCCCTCCCATCTGACAGAACTGGACCTGAGCATCAATAAGCTGCAGGATTCAGGAGTGAAGATTCTGTCTGCTGGACTGGAGAGTCCAAACTGTAGACTGGAGAAGCTAAGGTGATTTAAATGACAATTTATTTTTTTGCTAAATTCACTTTCAGTTCTTTACTTCAGTTTTTACTTCATTGATTTTTGGGATTTATCTGAACTTAAAACCAAAGATATGTAAATGTGTCCAAGTGTCTGTGAAGAAATGTGATAATTTGTCTCCAAAGGTCCAAAGTGAAGTCCAGATGTCAGAGGGATGTTGTTCTCAGTTGTGTGTAACTTTGGAAGAAGCAGACAGAATTAGTGTCAGACTGATGAAGTTTCATATTAGTGTCAGCTGAACTCACGAGTGGATTTGTGTCAGGAACAGAGCGTTCACTTTCAGTGCGAACAGCAGGATTCACTACTGTTTGATATGATACATGACTGTTGTCATGTGGAGACGAAAACACGTTAATGCTGAGCTGCACATGGAAACCAGAAAACACCTGAAGAGATTAGAAATTATTTTATTTAACTGTTTTATTCTTTATTCAGATTGTGGAGATGCAGTTTGTCAGAGATCAGCTGTTCTTCTCTGAGCTCAGCTCTGAAGTCCAACCCCTCCCATCTGAGAGAACTGAACCTGAGTGACAACAAGCTGCAGGATTCAGGAGTGAAGCAGCTGAGTGGTTTTCTGGAGAGTCCACGATGTAGACTGGAGACTCTGAGGTCAGACATGTTTATCACCTGCTGATGGAGGAGGAGGGACAATGTTGTTGATGTGTGTGTGTGTTCATTTGTTTTTATTGTTAGCAAAATATGCATGAGGAGAACATCTAAACTTCACACAGAAAGACCCCCCAGGGGGGAAGTGAACCTGCAACTTTCTTGCTGTGAGGCAACAGCTCTAACCACTGCTCCACTGTGCCACTCCTTATTCCATGAATCAATAAATGTAATTAATTCAAAGTTTCAGGAAATAATCTGGATGTTCGTCTACAACTGATTAACTTCTGGACTCAACTCGACTCTAAATGGTCTCCACAGTAAAACAATCTTAACAAACGCAAAAATGACTCAAATTTTGTCATTTCTCAACATCAGATGATTTGAATCTAAAACTCTGACATGAAAGGCAGCGGGGGATATTTTTCTCTTTTGCTTGTTCATTTGAAGGTTTCCTGTCTCCTCGTTTGTCAGAATCAATCTGTCACAAACATTCAGACTTCACTGCTTCTGTGTTGTCAAATTTCCCACGAACCTTGAACTAATCTTCTAGTGAAGACTGAAAGAAAGCAGCACACCATGATGTTCTCTTCTGTTCAGAGGATCCTAGACTGTCTTCAGTCACACAAAGAAACATCAGTGCAGCACAAAGAAACATCTGGATTTAGAAAAACACCATGCAAGAAAAAAGAGCAGAGTTCTGAAACTACAGCTTTTAGATTTTATATCTCTTTTATTTTAATACATTGATGGATATATTTGCTGCAGCTTTATCCTGAACATGAGTCCAACATGTAGACTTTTAAATGGCTCCGTGTTTGTTTTGGTAATTTGACTTTATCATCAGGAACGAACGACGGAAAAAAAACTACTCTTTCTTTTATTTCATTTTTGTTGTAAATACAAAAGATTTATTTAAAATATTAGAGCTCCAAAAATACAAACCGGATTCCAAAAAAGTTGGGACACTAAACAAATTGTGAATAAAAACTGAATGCAATGATGTGGAGATGGCAAATGTCAATATTTTATTCGTAATATAACATAAATGACAGATCAAAAGTTTAATCTGAGTAAATGTAACATTTTAAAGGAAAAATATGTTGATTCATAATTTCACAGTGTCAACAAATCCCAAAAAAGTTGGGACAAGTAGCAATAAGTGGCTGGAAAATAACAAACAGCTGGAAGACCAATTAACACTAATTAGGTCAATTGACAACATGATTGGGTATAAAAAGAGCTTCTCAGAGTGTCAGTGTCTCTCAGAAGCCAAGATGGTAAGAGAATCACCAATTCCACCATTGTTGCGCAGAAAGATAGTGCAGCAATACCAGAATGATATTACCCAGCATAAAATAGCAAAGACTTTTAAGTTATCATCATCAATCGTGCATAACATCATCAAAAGATTCAGAGAATCTGGAACAATCTCTGTGCGTAAGGGTCAAGGCTGTAAAACTCTACTGGATGCTCATGATCTCCAGGCCCTTAAACGTCACTGCACCACAAACAGGAATGCCACTGTCAAGGAAATAACAGAATGGGCTCAGGAATACTTCCAGAAAGCATTGTCAGTGAACACAATCCACCGTGCCATTCGCCGTTGCCAGCTGAAACTCTATAGTGCAAAGAGGAAGCCATTTCTAAGCAAGCTCCACAAGCTCAGACGTTTGCACTGGGCCAGGGGTCATTTAAAATGGAGTGTGGCAAAATGGAAGACTGTTCTGTGGTCAGATGAGTCACAATTTGAAGTTCTTTATGGAACACTGGGACGCCATGTCATCCGGACCAGAGAGGACAAGGATAGCCCAAGTTGTTATCAACGCTCCGTTCAGAAGCCTGCATCACTGATGGTATGGGATTGCATGAGTGCTTGTGGCATGGGCAGCTTGCATGTCTGGAAAGGCACCATTAATGCAGAGAACTATGTTCAGGTTCTAGAACAACATATGCTCCCATCTAGACGTCATCTCTTTAAGGGAAGACCCTGAAATTTTCAACACGATAATGCCAGACCGCATTCTGCAGAAATCACAACATCATGGCTACGTAGGAGAAGGATCCGGGTACTGAAATGGCCAGCCTGCAGTCCAGATCTTTCACCTATAGAGAACATTTGGTGCATCATAAAGAGGAAGGTGTGACAAAGAAGGCCCAAGACGATTGAACAGTTAGAGGCCTGTATTAGACATGAATGGGAGAGCATTCCTATTTCTAAACTTGAGAAACTGGTCTCCTCTGTCCCCAGACGTCTGTTGAGTGTTGTAAGAAGAAGGGGGGATGCCACACAGTGGTAAAAATGGACTTGTCCCAACTTTTTTGGGATTTGTTGACGCCATGAAATTTGGAAACAACAGATTTTCCCTTAAAAATTATACATTCTC
>NW_023620117.1:0-7425 GCF_014905685.2 Nematolebias whitei
AACAAACCAGTTATGTTGGTGCTAAGATGGTCTCTTTGGTACGCCCCCTCCTCCATTGCCGGCCCTCTTCCTTGTTGACACAACGTTTCAGCACAAAGAAACTTTCCAGATGACCTGACTGAAAAATGTTGGATTGTATACCTGGATTATTGAGCATGGACTTTGTTGTTTTCAACCAGTTTGACACAACGGGGTGCACCAAAGAGACCATCTTAGCACCAACATAACTGGTTTGTTTTACTTTGGAGTAAGCTGTTGGGGGAAGAATCAGTTTTGTGTTGTGTGTTTCCTTGACTGATGAAGCCTTCCGGATCGAAGGTTAAACGTATCAACACAAAAAAAGAAACTGTCCAGATGACATGACTGAAAAATGTTGGACTTCTATATACAGTATCATTGTAAACACAGTTCATCTTACCATCCATAAATGCAGGTTAAAACTCTATCAAGCAAAGAGAAAGTCATACGTGAACATCATCCAAAACTGCTGCTGTTTTCAGAGTCAAATCTCAGAATGACAACATGGAATACTGTTCTGTGGGCAGATGAAATATGATAATACAAATTTTACATTCTTTTTGGAAACCACAGCTGACACATCCTTTGTATTAAAAATCCAGACTGTTATCTGCATTCATATCTGAAGTCTGCCTCATTGATGGTATGGAGGTGCATTAGTGCTTCACGCATCAGCAGCTTACACATCTGGAAATGCAAAATCAATGCAGAAAAAATAAACTGTTTCCAGTGATACGTCTTTTAGGGAAGGCCTCACATATTTCAGCAGGACAACCCTAAACTAAATTCTGTATCAATTTCAACAGTATTGCTTCATCGGAGAAGGGACCAGATCAGGTCTCTCTTGTAAATTAGTCCTCGGGGCTCTATGGGATTTACCTGTCTAAATAAAGGTTGAATGAAAGATTTTGACACTGTGCACCTGCAGTCCTGTCATTGACTCTAGACTGTTGAACAGCTAGAATCCTACATTAGATTAAAATGGGACAAATTCCCCTCCAAAAACTGCAGCAACTGATCTTAATCTCAATTCAAGTGAACTTAACCCTTGTGTTATGTTAAGGGTCAATTTGACCCGTTTCAATTTTTGTGTTGATCAAAGTGCAGGTTATCCTTTCTTTTTTTCCATGAAATGTTGTGACTTTTTCTCCTCTAGGGTCATGAACTTCTATGTAAAATCTGGACTCTTTGATGTGTTGTTAAATGTCTGCACACAGTTTGTATACAAAGATGATGTTGCGGGTCATTTTGACCCGCACACAGAGTAGCTGTTAAAAATCCAAAAAAAAAGTCTTTGATGTACTTCATTTTGATTGCCTCTGAATAAACATTCAGAACCAGGTGTGTGTGGAAGAGGGACTTTCTCTCCCCTGTCCTTGTCACTGTTTCCATGCCCGTTCTTGGAGAAACACCAAAAATGAGCTCCAGACGATTTACAGCTGAAGAAGCTTTTTCGCAGCTTATGAACTGGGATAGTGATGTAGAGGAAGAGGTTTCAGAGACAGAGGATCCTTCAGAGCCAGAGGACAATGCCATTGATGATCCAGATTTTCAATTTTCCCATGATGAGGAGGATTCAGAGGACGAGTCTGCAGGTGTCCCTTCTTCAGATGAAAACCAAGAAATGCAACAATCGTCATCCACAGAGGGGACATGGACATCTAAAGATGGTAAAATAAAATGGTCAACATCACCACACCAAAGCCAAGGTAGATTGTCATCTTGTAATGTCATCAAAATGATTCCTGGTCCTACAAGATTTGCTGTCACAAGAGTTGATGATATTGAATCAGCATTTCAGCTCTTCATATCCCCACCCATAGAGAAGATAATCCTCAACATGACCAACTTGGAGGGGAAGCGTGTCTTTCAAGAGAAATGGAAGCCACTGGATCCGACTGACTTGCATGCTTACATTGGAATCCTGGTGTTAGCTGGCGTATACAGGTCAAAGGGTGAAGCAACTGCAAGTTTATGGAATGAAGAGAATGGAAGGCCAATCTTCCGAGCAACAATGTCTTTGGAGACATTTCACATGATCTCTCGTGTGATCCGATTTGACAACCGTGACACCAGAGCTGATCGACGTGAGAGAGACAAACTTGCAGCAATCAGAGATGTCTGGAATAAATGGGTCGAAATCCTGCCTTTATTGTATAATCCTGGCCCCCATGTTACTGTCGATGAGCGCCTCGTTCCATTCAGAGGACGCTGTCCATTCCGACAGTATATGCCAAACAAGCCTGCGAAATATGGCATCAAAATGTGGGCAGCCTGTGATGCAAAATCCAGTTATGTTTGGAACCTGCAAGTATATACTGGAAAGCCACCTGGAGGAAGACCTGAGAAGAATCAGGGAATGCGTGTGGTTTTGGAGATGACTGAATGGCTGCAAGGTCATAACATTACATGTGACAACTTCTTTACATCCTACCGTCTTGGAGATGAACTTCAGAAGAGAAAGCTGACTATGTTGGGAACAGTCAGAAAAAATAAGCCAGAACTTCCCAGTGAGATTCTGAAGATGCAAGGAAGACCTCTGCATTCCTCAAAATTTGCTTTCACAGAGAAAACAACACTTGTTTCTTACTGCCCAAAAAGAAACAAGAATGTTCTTGTGATGAGCACAATGCACAAAGACGCATCTCTGAGCACACGAGAGGACATGAAACCGCAAATGATTCTGGATTACAACTCCACAAAAGGGGGAGTTGACAATCTTGACAAAGTCACAGCAACATATAGTTGTCAGCGCAAGACTGCCCGTTGGCCTTTGGTGGTTTTCTACAACATTTTGGATGTGTCTGCTTACAATGCCTATGTGCTGTGGATTGAGATCAACCAGCAGTGGAATGCCAGCAAACTGTACCGACGTCGACTTTTCCTGGAAGAACTAGGCAAAGCACTCGTCACTCCAAAGATCCAGAACCGGGTCAGGCCAGCTAGATCCCCAGCAGCTGCTGCTGTCATCGCAAAGGTCCAGGGCAGGGCATCTGACCAACCCACAATGGATCCTTTGGATACAGGTACAAAGAAACGCAAAAGATGCCAAGTCTGTCCCTCTCGAGATGACAGTAAAACAACTACCTCTTGTGTGAGATGCAAGAAATACATCTGCAAAAAGCACATAGTCACATTCTGTCCATCATGTGGGGAACGCTGAAAATGTTGACTGTCAAAAACCCGAGAAAATGCGGCAAGTTAAATGCAAAAAAAAAAAGGGTTCGTGAAGAGGGAAAAATTGAAATCAGGAGTTCTTTAATATAGTGTTGGAAGTGTATATCTCTACTTCTCATCTCTTCTAAATATTTGTATAATCTAAAATAAAGTTCTTATTGGTTTAACTTCATTTTATGACTGTTTTGAGTGGATTTACACAATGCGGGTCAAAATGACCCGCAACATAATAAACGTATTTTTTTCTCAACATAATACAAGGGTTAAAGAAACAATATTTTGATTCTTTGTATGTCTGTACATATGATGAACGTGACAATAAAGTAGACTGACTTTCCCTACATGTTGCCAGACTGTTTTCAAAAGAGGAAGGGATGCTTTACAGTGATAATTATGTCCCTTTCATGTCTTTTTGTTTCATCACAGAGCAAAAGGTGGAATTGGAAATTTCCTCTGTCTGTCCATCCATACATGTTGTGAGCATGATAACTTGATAAAACAAAGTTAATTATCAACTTCCATTTTGGTGTGTTGCTGTTGTAACAGGGGTGGTGCGATAAACCCAATGGTGCAGGCAGGCAGTCGAACACTCAGAAGGAAAATTAAATAAAGTATTTATTTATAAAAAACAAAAGGCTGTTGGTGCAGCAAAACTTACATGAACAACAAGGAGTTCACAAGGAGCAGACCAGGACATCACCAGTAGACAGATAACAATGGCAGGACAAGGACTAACACAGAGACACATACTTATATACAGTGATTATCAAGATATAACACCTGTGAGGACACAGCTGAAACACATCAGGGGGAATGATAAACTGGGAAACCAGGGAGTTCAGGAACAGAGGCACAACACCAGATGGAGCCATACTCTAGGAAAACACAAACCCTATAGAAAACAGGAACTGAGGATCATGAGAACACAAGACATAAACACAACACAAGATGGAGCTAGACACCAGGAAACAAACCATAATCCCTACAGTTGCTGGCGTCCAGGCGAAAGAAAGGTTATTTTCAAAAAAGAGCATGCATCAGGATAGTTATTTTCAAAACTTCAGTAGCCACATCTAAATCTAAGATGGCTGCCACCATAATTTATGTCACTGTCATGAGCCTGATAACTTGAAAAATAAGTGAATAATTTCAATTTAGGTGTGTGGCTACCTAGGTATAACAAAGGTTTCTTTATAAATTGGGTTGCCATGTCAAAATACAAGATGACTGCCTCTATATATGTATGAATGTAAACCTTGTGAGCTGGATAGCTTCAAAAATAAATGATGTGCCAACTTCTACTTTGGTGTGTGGCTGCATGTACAAAAGGTCACTATCAAAAATTGGGTTGCCAAGTCAAAATCCAAGATGGCCACCACCTTTTATATATGCAGATTGACCACCCTAATAGTTTGATGAAACTATGACTTCTAGTTTTCATATTGCTTAAATAGTTTCCTTAAATGATTGGGTGGCTGGACATTAATGTACGGTGCTAAAATCAATAAAATTGCTCCCTCCACTTGCTAAAATCTGTCACTCTGTGCTGCCTTGGGCAAGCAAAAAAACGACAAGCAAAAAACTAAAAAAGCTACCTCTATTCATATACACCGTGTAGCTACTATCCAATTCAATAATCTTGCACCAAGAACAAAGGTTTACTTGCATTCGCTGTTCAGTTTGAGTGTAGAAAAAACAGTTGTTTTGAAAACAACAAACATTCAATATTCAAATCCATCAACGACAGAGCAATTTGACATACTAATTATTTAATTTGCATTGCTCCCAAATAATTCAAATTACCTCAATTTTTCCATAAATGGCAGTTCATTAGTTCTGACATTTGATTTTTTTTTTCTTTTCAAGTTATATT
Source organism: Nematolebias whitei (assembly GCF_014905685.2). NCBI lineage: Eukaryota > Metazoa > Chordata > Actinopteri > Cyprinodontiformes > Rivulidae > Nematolebias > Nematolebias whitei. Next base: position 5,069 of record NW_023620117.1, read on the forward strand.
GTTAATAAAAACATAGGTTTCTGGGAATGATTGCATTCATTTTGGTACAGTTTACACAACATCAGAATATTTTCAGAACTGTGGTTGTACTTTAACGTGAGAAAAACATTATAAAAAGCTTACAACAAACAGTCAATGTATTGCATTTAAGCTTAACTAAATGTAGCCAATATCCCCTCTTCAGTTTCCCTCACAGCAATCAATGCAGCACCTGCCAGCATGATGGCAGCAATGGTGAAGTGTAAGCAAGATGAACAGCATTTGGTTTGAAAAAGAGAAAGTCAAGCATTTCAGCTATATGAATGTCCAGTCTTATTTTGGCCTTTGCTGCAGATTCCAAAGAAATAAGATGCATCTGCGTGAGAAATATGCAAGTGGTTTACCTCACTGATGGCAACATAGTATCTAGGCTGCTGGAAGCGCGGTGCGTTGTCGTTCCGGTCTCGAACAACAATGCGAACCTCGTGCAAAATCACCGTCCCAATCAGCTCGTTGGTACATTGAACCTGAACCACAATGGACTGGATGTACGATGGAGGCTGAAAATGAGCAACAATAAAAAAAAAAGACAATACAATGCTAAAACATACAATTGCAAAGGAAAATTACAGTAACAAAATATATTGCACAGAAGTTATCAGAGAACTAGAAGTTTGTATTTGTGTCAGGTCACATTCAAACATTGCAGCAGGAGAACTGGATGATTCACAGAAAAGACGGAGCTGAAATTTGAGTTTTTCAAAGCAGCAAATGATGATGAGTGAGACATCCATAAAAATGTAATTCCCACATCAAAAACTCCCTTTATGGGATAGAAAGTAAATGTACTGGTGCCAATTTAGTGTGAAATTGTTAGAGGCGCCATGTTTACTAAAATGCCATGTTTGTTGGTGGCACAATGATAAAGTGGTGGTGGAAAGTCGTCAAACCCATTCAAGTTTTTATTTTTATTTTTTACATTTTTTTTTCAGGTTTCAAACTCATCTTAAGTTTTACAGAACTCATTCCCGCTCATAATTGTACACCCTCTTCTCTTGAGAAACAATGCAAGAAAATATGTTTTGTGAAATTTACAGAAACAAAAAAGCAATGATGAAATTAGTGATAATTTTTTTAAGTCCTTGGAAGTCTAAGGAAACCCATTTTATCCAATTCTAATATTATGTTCATACGAAATGGGATAAAAAGTATGTTCTAGTGCCACTTTCCTCACATGAATACAAGACTGAATTATTGTATTAAAAGCTAAGTATAACTTTTTGGCCACCATTTAAATTGAGGGGGAAAGGGGTAATTAGGAAATATGATTTGATAATCAAAGCAATGATAAAGTGTTCATTGAAAGTGTTTTATGTAAAAACTGACAATTGGGCAGTTTTGAGTGCTGTAGCCCTCAGGTTTGTATCAAAACAAGGACAGCTAATAAGACATCAGCTAACTCAAAGTCCACCTTTTTACAGATCCATTTTTGCAAGTGGCAGATATTGAAATGTTGAAAATGTTCTAGTTAATGACAGCAAAATTAGACAAGTCTGAAAAAGTCTGTCCTGAAACATGTCAGAATGAAACCTCTCCTCTCTTACGTTTACAAAAGTATATCAGAACAAATTACAAGACTGCTGAAACCCATGTTTTTTGTATAATAGAATAGAGAAAAAACATATAAGCTTGTTTCAGCTAAATCTTCAAACTAGACTGTCTAGCACAGAGGTCGTGGTGATCTGGGTTTGTTATGTAGCTGGAAGACGTGGGCTTCTTGCCCCCAATGAGTCCATCATGAACTTCTGTGTACAGTAGTCCCTCGCTACTTGGCAGTTCGACTTTTGCGGACTCGCTCTTTCGTGTTTGTTCGATGATTGTCAACTTTAATACTCCTCACGGGATTGGGATAGTTAATGAAAACAATACTTCATACAGGTGCCACCATTTTGTAGTTTTCCTTCATTAGGCCTACACTGTAAGGCCAGTCAAAAGAACTACACTACCCAGAAGCCAACAGTACTTCCGGACGCTGCTTTCTGATGAAATAGAGGGAAAGTTTTGCAATGCAAATCCATCCATCCATCCATCCATTATCTTTTACCCGCTTCTTCCATTTTGGGTCACAGGGGTCGCCGGTGCCCATGTCCAGCAATCACTGTGCGAGAGGCGGGGTACACCCTGTACAAGTCGTAAGTCCATCACAGGGACACATAGAGACAAACGAGACAAACAACCATTCACTCTCTCACTCACACCTAGAGACAATTTAGAGTTACCAATCAGCCTAACATGCAAGTTTTTGGTCTGTGGAAGGAAACCGGAGCACCCGGAGAAAACCCACGCATGCATGGAGAGAACATGCAAACTCCACCCAG
>NW_023620118.1:0-7424 GCF_014905685.2 Nematolebias whitei
GCAGGGTCTTCCCTGAAAGAGATGACGTCTAGATGGGAGCACATGTTGTTCTAGAACCTGAACATAGTTCTCTGCATTAATGGTGCCTTTCCAGACATGCAAGCTGCCCATGCCACAAGCGCTCATGCAACCCTATACCATCAGTGATGCAGGCTTCTGAACGGAGCGTTGATAACAACTTGGGCTATCCTTGTCCTCTCTGGTCCGGATGACATGGCGTCCCAGTGTTCCATAAAGAACTTCAAATCGTGACTCATCTGACCACAGAACAGTCTTCCATTTTGCCACACTCCATTTTAAATGACCCCTGGCCCAGTGCAAACTAGGGATGCACCGATAAATCGGCCGGCCGATCGATCGGCCCCTATTTCCTTAATTTGGGGAGATCGGCGATCGGCCGATCTTTAAATGAGAAGCCGATTTTATCCACCGATCGTATCTGCCTCCGGAAAGGTCTGAAAATCAGCTGCTGTCCCCTTTTGCTCCACTGTGAGAGCTCACACACAGGTCACTCGGAGCAGCCATGTCGTCGGTTTGGAAGTTCTACGCTGTAAAAGAAAATGAGCCAAAGATCGCAATTTGCAATTCGTGTAAAGCCCAAGTAAGTCGTGGTGGAGCCACCACCAAAACCTTTAATACAACAAACCTCGTTCGCCATTTAAGAAATCACCACGCCGCCAAGTATGCAATGTTTGAAGAGAGCAACCAAGCTAAGGCTAATGCTAAAGCTAGCGCTAACAAAGAGCCAGTCGTTGGGCCGTTGTTTGCTTTTATGAGCAATGAAAAGAGCAAAGCTACCACGAGGAAAGTGATGGAGTTCATGGCATTAGACAACCAGCCATTTTCAGTCGTTGAGGACAAAGGTTTTAGAAGCTTGATGCAGCACGTGTGCCCACGATATAATATGCCATGTCGGAAATATTTTTCTGATGTTGCATTACCGGAGTTGTTCAGCCAAGTTTCGAGAGACACCCGCAGCCTGCTAAAAGCTAATACAAATACACTCAGCTTTACAACAGACATCTGGACTTCTGATGTAAGTTTAATGTCCATGTTAAGTTTTACTGCACAGTGGATTGACGAACAGTTCGAACGTCTTCAAGTACTCTTAAACTGTAAAGAAATGGCGGGGTCTCACACTGCGGCCAATTTATCAGCAGAGTTTAAGGCGATGCTGAATCACTGGGAAATCGATAATGGAAGAGTTCACGTTGTTTTACGGGATAATGCTCGTAATAAAAATCCAAAGAGCTGGATGATATCAACCTGAAAAGTTTACCCTGCCTGGCACACACACTGCAACTGGTTGTAAATGAGGGACAGCTGGCGCAGCATCACAGACATGGTGGCAACAGGAAGGAGAATTGTTGGACATTTTAAGCATTCATCACTTGCCTATTCCTGACTTTATGACATACAGACACAGTTAGGTCAACCCAGGAAACGATTACAGCAAGACGTTTCAACGAGGTGGAACAGCACAGTCTACATGCTGCAGTCGCTGTTGGAGCACAGACGTGCTACTGGCGTGTATGCTGCTGAGCATGAGTTACCAGCCACACTCACAGCACACCAGTGGGAGCTACTGGACAATGTGCTCACCATTCTTGCACCTTTTGAGGAACTCACAAAGGAGATTAGCTCATCAACAGCTACAGCAGCAGATGTCATCCCAGCCATCACTGCACTCAAGCGGATTTTGGAGAGGCAAGCGAGCACAGACCGTGGCGTGGGTACAGCCAAAGCTACGCTGCTGGAGGCTGTTGTGAGAAGATTCAGCAACATTGAGCATGAGCCCCTGTACAGCTTGGCCACTGTTCTGGATCCAAGGCAAGTAACTATTAACATTCTATTTTAGCCATAATTACTTTTAGCCTACTACTATATTTCAACAAACATTTAAATTAAAAATAAAAATTTCTTGATTGAAATGCATTTCTTTATTTACATGCAAGTCATAAAAACTGTTAATGAATACAAAACACAATGATTGACCCATCTTTCTTTGTTTATGCAAAACAAGGTACAAGAATCGCTACTTCTCAGCAGAGGTGAAAGATGACGTGAAACTGCTCCTTTTGACCAAACTTGCAGAGGGGGAGACCAGATGCACACCTGCTGCAGGAACATCCTCTGAAGTGGGACCTCCTGATATAGATGAACCTGCAGCCAAAAGGCGTAGTCTACTGTTTGCAGCTCACGACGAAATCTTGAAGGAGAACATTGAACAGGAGCAACAGCTGGCCAGCCCTTCAGCTATGCAGGTACAGAACTACCTATCTGAGGTTCCTGTCCAAAGGAGCCAGGACCCATTGGTCTACTGGAAGATCAATGAAAATCGTTTCCCTCATCTTGCTCTACTTGCCCGAACCTATCTCTCTGCCCCATGCACAAGCGTTGAAAGCGAGCGCCTGTTTAGCTTGGCTGGACATGTAGTAGATGAGAAAAGAAGTCGCCTGTCTGGTGACAAAGCAGAAATGCTTTTGTTCATCAAGAAAAACCTGCCACTAATGAAAGTGACTGGAATAAGTCTGTGAGAACTAACTTACCAGTGTTAGTTCTTATTACCCACTGACTTGAAAATGTTACACTTGTTGCATTATCTTTTTAAGTTTTTTTTTTTTTTTTAAATGTAACAAGTGAAAGAGTTGAAGGAACTGAACATTTTTTTTTTTTTGGTTAATTTTAAAGTTTTAACAAAAATTGTTTAAACTTCATTTATATTTCAGAATACTACCTCATGACAAGTTAAAACAACAAGTTTGTATTGTTTCTAGGGTATTTTTCAAGTTTATGTTTTACAATAAAATAAGATTGGTAAATTGAAGGTGCATTGTGATCTTGTAACACCTGACACTGTTGCTTATAAAAAAAAATCGGTATCGGCCAAAATCGGAATCGGCAGTTCAGACTTTCAAAAAATCGGTGATCGGTGATCGGCCTGAAAATTGAAATCGGTGCACCCCTAGTGCAAACGTCTGAGCTTGTGGAGCTTGCTTAGAAATGGCTTCCTCTTTGCACTGTAGAGTTTCAGCTGGCAACGGCGGATGGCACGGTGGATTGTGTTCATTGACAATCCTTTCTGGAAGTATTCCTGAGCCCATTCTGTTATTTCCTTGACAGTGGCATTCCTGTTTGAGGTGCAGTGACGTTTAAGGGCCCGGAGATCACGAGCATCCAGTAGAGTTTTACTGCCTTGACCCTTACGTGCAGCGATTGTTCCAGATTCTCTGAATCTTTTGATGATGTTATGCACGGTTGATGATGATAACTTAAAAGTCTTTGCTATTTTACGCTGGGTAACACCATTCTGGTATTGCTGCACTATCTTTCTGCGCAACAATGGTGGAATTGGTGACCCTCTTACCATCTTGGCTTCTGAGAGACACTGACACTCTGAGAAGCTCTTTTTATACTCAATCATGTTGTGAATTGACCTAATTAGTGTTAATTGGTCTTCCAGCTGTTCATTATATGCTGAATTTCCTTCTTCCAGCCACTTATTGCTACTTGTCCCAACTTTTTTGGGATTTGTTGACACTGAAATTTTGAATCAACATATTTTTCCTTTAAAATGTTACATTTACTCAGCCTAAACTTTTGATCTGTCATCTATGTTATATTACGAATAAAATATTGACATTTGCCATCTCCACATCGTTGCATTCAGTTTTTATTCACAATTTGTTTAGTGTCCCAACTTTTTTGGAATCCGGTTTGTGTATATATATATATATATATATATATATATATATATATATATACACACACACACACAATACCCCCACCTCCTGTAAAGATGTAGTATGACTATATATGAGATATATATGCATACAATATTTACGAGTTCCTCATCTTTCTGACTGTGTAATGTCGTGCATTGAGTTTAACAGAAATGTAACGAGAGACGTTATTTATCTTTGACTCATCAAAGTGAATGCGGCCATTTATTTTCAGAATCAAAGTTTAACATCAAACATTTACATTAATTTGGCAAAATATGAAAATAATAACAGACAAGTTTCACAGAAAAGGGACATCGATCACTCGGCGGTGAACGAGGACTTTGCTTCAGATATTTCTAAAATATCTGTACTGATTTTATGAGAAAGAGGAGAGTTTTAAGATGAAATGGAGTTATCTTACAGAGAGATATGTGAGGGAATTAATCTGTTTGACCAGAACGTGCACGCTTCATCAGATCTCAGCTTGCCTCCGGTACACTTTAATCGAAGAGGAGACTGTTACCTGGTTGACGTAAATCAGCTCGATAGAGAATCCTCCAGACTTTTCAGCGTCTCCGTTGAGAGCAGCTGAAATCCTTAGATAGTCGTGTGTGGTTTGTTCAAACAGAAGTTATAATCCCAAAACGTCTCTGGATCATCCTGAACGCGTTTGCACCCAAGAACTCTGAACTCCTTTCATTCTTCAGAACTTCTCAGACTCTAACAGAATCTTTCAACTCCAGCAACTCTGTAGTTCTTCATCTCCTCAGGCTCTCCAGCTTCTGGAATTCTCCGGAATTCTCCTGAATTCTCTGGAGTTCTAACATGAACTGGGAAGTTGCCACATTTTAAATGGGTCGACTTCCGGTTCATTTGAGAGCTTTTGATTGGTCGATGGACCAGGAATAGAGGTGTGGTTTATGATGTAAGATGTTATTAAAAGTCAAGGATTGTTTAGTAACAAACAGAAAGATTATTGTAGGACTTCAGACTTTTTGGAGTCTCACACTTGGTAATCTTCTGAAAAAGTTTAAACATGACATCTTTCTCGGTAAACATTTTAGTTGACCGAAAACCGACCTTTAACACACTTACATTGCTTGGCTCATTTCAGACAGAAAATCAAGAAATGCATATTAACCTGATTTCTTCTTTGAATGAGGAATAAAAATCATTACTTACTGTTTATGTAAAATAAAAATGAGTAGTTCTTTTCAACCTGTAATATTGGGTGAACTAACACAATTTTGATTATCAAACATTTTGTAAAACAGTGATGATCATAGAGAATTGTCTTTTCTGCTTGATTAATTCAAGAAAGAAAGTCATCAGATGGCTCAGACTGTATTCAGATCAATGAAATAACAGTCCCTGTCCATCTGATAGATTTGAGGTCATCTGGGTCAGATCAGGGTCAGATCAGGTTCACTACAGTCCCCCCTTTGGAAATCATCACCTGTCCATGGGGATGAATTCCAACCGTGAACTTAGACCTTCAAATGTCCTTGAGCTTGATGTAATCCAGCAAGGAAGACCAAAGTCAAAAGTAATCCAGCAAGGAAGACCAAAGTCAGAAGTAATCCAGCAAGGAAACAAAGTCAAGGTAATTCCACAATGTTCTTGGTATTCCATTGTGTTGATTATAATCCCATATCGTCTCGATAATTCCATTGTAGCAATGCTTTTAACCCCTTGGAAACAGAGTCTGTAATCCACTGGAAAAAGTCATATAATCCACAACGGTAAATCCACAACGATTGGAAGTGTTGATTAATCAGCATACAGAGGGGTACCCTTGGATTGAACTGAAGAAGCGGCCACTGGATGAAGAGTGGAGACCAACGTCAGGATTGCAGGTCGCCTCCAGCGAAGGTTGTCTCCAGCGACGTCCAGCCTGTGCCGTTCTGGTTCAATGTGTCATGCAATTATGTGGTTTAAGGTGGGCTTATGAAGGGGATTTTACATAAGGCCTTAAACTATATGCATCTGGTGTGTAAGCTATTATGGTTGGGAACAGCTACAACTACCAGTTAAGGGGTGGAAAATGCTGAAAAGGGGTAACTACAGGGGTTTATGCCTATAGAAAAGTGTTCCAAACTATTTTTCCATTTCTAACTTGGTTTAAGTTAGCTTTACATGGTAAAATATAGTTTGGTGCAATTGTCTGTTGTCTTTTAGACGAACGACTTGAGATTGGGTGTTTGGTTTTCCCATAAATGTTTTGGAAGTCTATGGCGAGACTTATCAAAAAGAATTAGCTATCCCCCCGATAGAATTGTTCGAGTAGGTTCGGCTTAAGCGTTGTGAGATCAATGTAGATTATGGTACTCAAGGTAGCAATAATATACATTGACTCCGCAAAGATTGCAATTTAGTGAATGAACTGCATGTTGGCATGGTTAAAGGCCTCTTAGTCTCTAACTTAACTACACAACAAAATTCATTCTTCCTTCAGAAACAATACCAAAATCAACTAAACAACGTTTCAACACCGACAAGAGTAGTAACTAAGCAACCAGTTAAACAACGTTTCAACATCGACAAAAGCAGTGATTAAGCAACTAGGAAACAACGTTTCGGTGCGCCACTCACTCTGAATGTCAGATTTGATCATGTTATCGCGTCTGGTAGCATTATCCTAACTGGCGTCACCCCCCTTCGGTCATGGGAGACTGCGAACACGGGTGAGGACGTCGCTCCATGAGCTAAAGTTAGGTTGTCCTTGAGTAGTTTTAACTGTTTGCGCAGCTGAAAGAGGACTTTTAGGTCTGGATTGGAATCCAGTTTGACTTCCGATGGAGTGTATTTGTCTGGGTCAGTCAGATACAGTATCATCGAGTTAATTGCAGGATCATTCAACTTCTGAAGTTGGATGATGTCTGGGTCAGTTGAAATTGACTTTTCATATTTTAAAAGAACTTGGCGAAGTTTGTCTCTTTCTTCATCAGATGTCAGAGTGTCGGCTTGAGCGACCACCTGTTCAATCTGCGATGAGACTGATGAGGGTTCTTGCTCCATGGGGAGTGTATTGTGAAATTCTTTATCAAAAGGGCTCGTGAAACGGTCGGCACAGATATTCAGACGATGGAAAAAATGACAGAAGCTGTTACTGCTAGGATAAATTAGTGTCCTTTATTATCCTGCCACAGAGAACAGCCAAGCAAAAAACATGTACACTCTTAACACACAGATTGATATGAAATAACTTCTCACCGTGACACTGGCCGGGAAGTCGTTTTCGACCCAGGTAAAGAAGAATCACATCAAAATTGGTGCATGGCATTCAGCGCGTGCTGATCCACACCAGGACTCCCAACTCTCTGTTGTCTGATACATTTCTTATAAAGGCTTCCCTGATCGCGTGAGAGCAGATCAAAGCAAGTTTGATGGTTACCAGAACAACGGATCTAATTAAACCATCATCAAAAGCGATGGCTCATCCAGTAAGGAGCGCCTGTGACCGTAAAAGCGGGCCAAAGCTTCCAGGTCAAGAGCACTCCTAACGCTTATTAAAGCATTCCTAAAGAGCACTCCTCGTCCCTTCTGGAAACCATCAAAGAGTGCCTAAATATTATAAGCAACACACACACACAAAGTATATGTTTGAAAACATAATACAAAATACAATCCCTAATATGTGAATAACACGTTGTATAAGTGTGTTTAAATAAGTGTAATATAGGTCTAGATTGACATAAA
>NW_023620119.1:0-7419 GCF_014905685.2 Nematolebias whitei
AGACTCAGGGACGTCGTAAATGTTGGCAATTGGCACGGCGAAAACCATGTTCAAATTGACACACCAAAGATGGTTGCGTACCACGACGACAACCCCTCAGTATACCTAGCTCCAAACCTGCAGATGTGTGTTCTCACTCGGGAGATACACTATCTGTGCCCGAGCAAACCGTTTATGTGGAATAAAACCGCGGGCATATGCGGATTAACACCTATTCCGGAAAATTCTAAGTGCTCAACGACCATAACGCCGCGACACCTGGCTAAGACCGCAAAGGCCGAAATCGTTGGATCACGTTGGCTAGTGAACGCCCCCCAAAGAGATGCGATCATGGCCTACGAACAGCCTGGAGCAAATAGACCCCTGACCTTACCGGACAAAACAATGTGGATCAGTGTTCCCCAGGGAACAACCATACACATTGATGATTTGACGCTCTATCACCTCGATCCGGGACAATGGGAAACGACTCTGGACGACACAGAGTACCTAAAAAACATGACTATAGACATAGATCCCGGAACCTTGGGAAAGATCCGGTTCGAGGGTACTAAGGTCGTCGACGTGGAACCGTTAAACGGAGTTCTCAAGTCTCTCAGGTCCGAGAATAATAACCCAATCCAACCGATTGCCTATGCGTGGTCAAGTGCAGACACATTGATCGTAGCCCTGCAAATGATGATACTCCTCGTGTTATGCGGGATACTCATATCCCTGTTCCGAGGCCTCCGGTTACTCCTAGTCAAACAAGATCTCCATGCAGTGCACCTCAATGTGATTATGTCTCGCGCACGCGGGTCTAAAAAGAAACAAACAAATAAACGGGACAGCGTGACTGAATCTGGCAACCAGGGTGAGGAGAGGCAGTGAAACAATGTTTCTAGATGCTTAGTCACTACTCTTGTCGGTGTTGAAACGTTGTTTAGTTGACTTTGGTATTGTTTCTGAAGGAAGAATGAATTTTGTTGTGTAGTTAAGTTAGAGACTAAGAGGCCTTTAACCATGCCAACATGCAGTTCATTCACTAAATTGCAATCTTTGCGGAGTCAATGTATATTATTGCTACCTTGAGTACCATAATCTACATTGATCTCACAACGCTTAAGCCGAACCTACTCGAACAATTCTATTCGGGGGGATAGCTAATTCTTTTTGATAAGTCTCGCCATAGACTTCCAAAACATTTATGGGAAAACCAAACACCCAATCTCAAGTCGTTCGTCTAAAGGACAACAGACAATTGCACCAAACTATATTTTACCATGTAAAGCTAACTTAAACCAAGTTAGAAATGGAAAAATAGTTTGGAACACTCTTCTATAGGCATAAACCCCTGTAGTTACCCCTTTTCAGCATTCTCCACCCCTTAACTGGTAGTTGTAGCTGTTCCCAACCATAATAGCTTACACACCAGATGCATATAGTTTAAGGCCTTATGTAAAATCCCCTTCATAAGCCCACCTTAAACCACATAATTGCATGACACATTGAACCAGAACGGCACAGGCTGGACGTCGCTGGAGACAACCTTCGCTGGAGGCGACCTGCAATCCTGACGTTGGTCTCAACTCTTCATCCAGTGGCCGCTTCTTCAGTTCAATCCAAGGGTACCCCTCTGTATGCTGATTAATCAACACTTCCAATCGTTATGGATTTACCGTTGTGGATTATATGACTTTTTCCAGTGGATTACAGACTCTGTTTCCAAGGGGTTAAAGCATTGCTACAATGGAATTATCGAGACGATATGGGATTATAATCAACACAATGGAATACCAAGAACATTGTGGAATTACCTTGACTTTGTTTCCTTGCTGGATTACTTCTGACTTTGGTCTTCCTTGCTGGATTACATCAAGCTCAAGGACATTTGAAGGTCTAAGTTCACGGTTGGAATTCATCCCCATGGACAGGTGATGATTTCCAAAGGGGGGACTGTAGTGAACCTGATCTGACCCTGATCTGACCCTGATGACCTCAAATCTATCAGATGGACAGAGACTGTTATTTTCATTGATCTGAATACAGTCTGAGCCATCTGGTGACTTTCTTTCCTGAATTAATCAAGCAGAAAAGACAATTCTCTATAATCATTACTGTTTACAAATGTTTGATAATCAAATTGTGTTAGTTCCATTCAATGCTTACAGGTTGGAAAGAACTACTCATTTTTATTTTACATAAACAGTAAGTAATGATTTTTATTCCTCATTCAAAGAAGAAATCAGGTTAATATGCATTTCTTGATTTTCTGTCTGAAATGAGCTAAGCTCGTAAGTATGTGAAAGGTTGGTTTTCGGTCAACTAAAATGTTTACTGAAAAGAAATGTCATGTTTTACTATTTGAGAAGATACAACAGCATGAGACTCCACGAAGTCTGGTCGTCTGCAATAATCTTTTCTGTATGTTGAAAACAATCCTTGACTTATGATAACATCTTACGTCACATAAACACACCTCTTTCTGGTACATCCACGAATCAGAAAGCTCTAAATTGAACCGGAAGTCGACCCATTTAAAAATGTGGCAACTTCCCAGTTCATGTTAGAATTTGTGAGAATTCATGGGGAATTCATGGAGAATGGTGAAGTGAATGGAAGAGAATTCGAGAATTCCGGAGAATGGTGAAGAGTTCTGAAGAATGAAAGGAGTTCATGGTTCTTGGGTGCAAACGCATTCAGGATGATCCAGAGACGTTTTGGGATTATAATTTCTGTTGGAAAACCACGTACGACTCTCTGAGGGTTTGGTAGTCCTCAACGGAGACGCTGGAAAAAGTCGGGAGGGTTCTCTATCGAGCTGACCTACGTCAACCAGATATTAATTCCCTCACATATTTCTCTGTAAGATAAATCTCCACTTCATCTTAAACTCTCCTCTGTCTCATAAAATCAGTACAGATATTTTAGAAATATCTGAAGCAAAGTCCTCAAATCACCGCCGAGTGATTTGAAGTTCATTATTTGTGAAACTTGTCTGTTATTATTTTCATATTTTGCCAAATTAATGTAAATGTTTGATGTTAAACTTTGATTCTGAAAATAAATGACCGCATTCATTTGATGGGTCAAAGATAAATGACGTCTCTCGTTACATTTTGTTAAAATTCAATGCACGACTTACACAGTCAGAAAGATGAGGAACTCGTGAAAAGTATGCATATATATCTCATATATTTGTCATACTACAACTAGTGACACGTACCCACGTGATGCACTACAACTGGTGGCCCGTTAACGTGCTCATAAATGACTGTAAAAACGTGTAAGATTGATTTACGTGTTGGCATGTATGTTAAAAGTAACAGTTTATCAGCTGTGATTGAAACGCAGCCGGAGCTGCGCGCTCGGAGCTGCGCGCTCGGAGCTGCGCCTTTCAAGCAAACGCTGCATGTTCTAAGCGTTGGGCTAGTAATGTTTTAAAAGCTGAAATTGTGTCATTGAGTCTTTATGAAAGCTGAATTTGTACGCTGTTAAGTGTTGTTAAGCTTATGAGCTGTGCAAACGTTGATTCTGTTTAAAAGACGAGGTTCTGCTGAAAAGACCAGGACTGTGGTCCAGTTCGGTTCTGTTGAGTTTGAACGAGTATTTTGAATAGATGGATAAACGTTTTAAAAGCTGAGCGCCGCCTCAGAACACAGTTAGGAGTTGATTCGTTACAATTTTTAACAGAAAAAGTGCATTTTGACAGTTTAAAAGACAAAAAGCTGACGAACTATTTTTCAGGCTAAACCTAGCATGCTGGCTGAAAACGTCTCCTGATTGGTTGAATGTTGCTGTGTGGAGCGCTCTGATTTGCTGAGAAGGTTGATTGGCGTGCCTACGTAACTTCCTCTCAAACCTGCGCTGCTTTCCCATTGGTGATTTCAGTCACGTGACCCGGAAATGAAATTCGTTTTCATAGGGAAATAAAATCCGCTTTTTAAAGCTGAAAAGTAACTTTAAAGTGGTTTTGACACACTGGTCAAGTGCTTCGAAGCATACTCGCTGAAATTTTGCCACGTTTGTGTAAAAAATCCGTTCAGAAATGTTGATTTTAACCGAGTTTAGCCGAAGCTAACTTCAAGCTAAGCGGCTAACAACAGGATGTCAACCGAACGCCACAGGAAGTCATAGCGACCCCTACTGGATAACACAAACAGTGTCTGAGTTGAGATTAGTAAGGTAAGGCTGACATCTTCTGGACAACCTTGAGAAGACAGGTTTCACTCGCTTTTTAGGTCTAAACAGTGAAATTAAACGTTTTAATTTTTCTAAAAGGCATTTTCGAGTTAATAAACGTTCCTTAAAGCTGAAAATTACTGTTATCTTGCATTTTAAAAGTTATAAGGTATTTATGCAAAGAGCATTTTTCAAAAAAGTTTTATTTCACTGGTAATCCCTTAAAACTAAGGTACAAAAATAAACATTAACTTTTAAAAAATAGAAACAGTTACAGATTTTCACAAAGTTGGGAAAAGTTTACTCATTTGCTAAAAGGATAGTGCACGTTTAATTGATAAATCACTAAATAAAAGTAAATATATCAGACAAAGAGACTTTGCTGATTTTATTTATTTTGAAAAACCTAAAACATTAAAATTCTCCTGTTTAATCTTTAAATAGAAGAAAAATGCCAAGCGACGAAGAAGAAGACAACTTTTCAAAACCAACAAATGATGATATCATTTTGGGGGCCTTACATATTTTAACAAATCCACTCATTGGCAATGAAATAGAGCAATTAGAACAACTCGATGAAGTTCAAAGACATGAAGAGCTGAAAAGTTTGGCCGCAGGAACATTAAATACAGAGAGTAAAAAGCTTAGCCATGAACGGTTAGCAAAAATCTCTCTGCTTCTAAAAGCTGAATTGGATGAACGGTCGGAACGCCTTGTCTGGATGTCTAAAAGACATGAGAGGGAGCTCTCAGAAATGCAGGCGTCACTAGAAACAAAATCTTATGAAAAGATTAAAGAAATAGACCGTCAGTACCAAGCCACGTGTGCAGATAACGATGTGCTACAACAACAATTGCAACTCGCAAAAAATGAACTGGATCAATGCAAAATAGATAAACAAATTGTACAAGAGCTACATATGCATTTAAAAGATGACTATTTTACATCCCAGGAACATTTAAAAAAATGTGAGGCGGAACTAAAATCAGAAATTGATAAAGGTAAGGAAGTTGGGCAAGGTGACCTGGAATCCAAACCAGACCCTGAACAAAGTCGGGGTAATACACCAATAACTCAACAACCTCTTTACCCACCCGGTGCTTTTAGACCCATCCTAACACCTACACAAACGGGCAGAGCAACACCCCCACAACTGATCACGCATGTGAGACCATTGATATCTTCTCCATCAATGGATGACTTGCAAAAAATCTCAAAATATGTACAACGTTTTGTCCCTGGACCGTTGGGCTCCGCTGGAACAAAAGCGTACCTCAGAGATCTGGATTTCAGATTGAGATCTCATCCTAACGCTACGGTAGAAGATAAAATCAGTCTGATACGACTCACTTCGGACAGAGAGGTGTATACCTTCATCGAGCGTCTACCAGATGCAACGAGAAGAGATTACAAACTTCTGTGTGAAGCTCTGATTAAAGAGTATGATACCTGCACAGGGCCAGCTGGATATCCAGCCGCAGAAAAGGTCACGCAGGGTAAAGCTGAACATCCAAAAGTTTATTACAAAAGAATCTTCCAAGCTTATTTTGGTAACAGAAATGAAACCGGGATGGAGGAAGATGAAGGTTTTAAATTTGTTTTCAGCAAAAATCTCCACCCTGACATACAAACGTCAGTGCAAATGATGGCAAATTACAGAGAAAAATCCATCAGTGAGATTAAACAGTGCGCTGTGAACGTGTTTGAGGCACGTTGTCATGCCAAGACGCCCATAGAAGTGTTTCCTGGTGTAAAGGTTAAACTCCACTCCCTAGAATTAGAAGGAAGGCGTTCATCGCCACCTCCTCCTAAAAAAGGAGAAAAAAGGCAGTATTTTCAGACTAACAAACCGCATCATGAAGGTGCACGCTGGGACAAAAAGGCTCCTCCTTCAGAGGACGAACGTGATTATCGTAAATGGGACCAGCGGAGGACGCAAAAAAATGGGAACCGAGAGGAACCCCAACAAGACGTACCTAGCCGCCCCCCACCTCGGACGAAACGTCCAGAGGCGAAGAAATCACAAAAATCCCAGAAAAAAGGCCCTCCACCTCTGAGCTCGGAAGAGACAGAAAAATTGCGTGAAATGTTAGAAGACTTGAAACACACTGACAAGGGAAGCCGACCAAAAGCACTATGCAGTGAGGTACTCACTACTACATCTCTGGACGCGAATGACAACACTACAGACGTCGGTGTAACACACCAAGACATAACTGTTGTTGCCTCAAACAACCCCTCATCGGATGAAAGGGGGGTAATCACACACACAAACGATGACGAGTCATCGCAAGCTGAACACGCAGAAACAGCTACAGCTGTGCTGACGGTTCAGACAAACCAAGATTACACAGATAAATCTGAACGCGTGAAGAAGCGTCAGAAAAAAACCAAAAGGTTTCTGTGTAACTTTATCAGAAAGGGGGCCGCCAAAAAGGCGTACCTGTCAGTAACACTCGAAGGTGTCCTCACACACGAAGCACTCTTGGACGGTGGGGCAGACATAACAATTATGTCAGCTAAACTGTTCGAGGAGCTGAGGACAGCCGCAGCCGAGAAAAACAGGATAATACCTCTATCTGATTGTGCTATAGAAATGCAGGGTCTCTCGGAGAATAAAACAACCCTGACAGCTATAGCAATGGTTCACATGCAGATTGGCAATATGACACTGTACCACCCGGTACACGTGACCCATGTTGACTCATTCCCATTTTTGGTTGGCCAGGATTTTATAAATCGCTTTAACGCGATTATAGATTATGGTGATCAAACAATGTGGACAACAGTGAGCAAACCACTGCCAATAGAAACGCCTCCGGAGTGTGACACAGACTGCCCAACAGCAGGTACCGCGGAAGGCACAAAGGACTCCTCAGCCGAGGACACGAGCCCGGTGAGTACTCCTCTAACACCATGTGAAACCAAAGAAACCCAAGAGGTCCAAACTCTGACTCAACAAGACAGCCTCCTCTGTGAGCTGAAACAGTCAGAGTCCACCAAACACTACCTACCACTGGTAGTTAAGGGTGTAGAGATCCAAGGGTCCCACACCAACGATGCTGTACTGTCTCTGTGGACAGATAAATCAGCAATTAACCGAGCTTTCTACGAAACCTTGGTTCACAAACACGTTGGTCTAGAACTAATTAAAAAAGCTTTCCGCTTTCCATTAGTTCCCAATAGTTCACAGGTAATGACCGCAGAAGGAGTCATTAACCTAAAACTGAACTGGAATCAACGAGAACTGGTTCACCC
>NW_023620120.1:0-7418 GCF_014905685.2 Nematolebias whitei
CTAATTTTAAGCTAACAGCTAACGACCGGATGAGTGACGTGTCACGTCACTTCCTCCATGTCGGAAATGAACTCGGGTGCAACCGAGAGCCTTGCTGTGCTTAAAATCACTAAATGTAACTTGCCATATGTCCCAGAAAACTCATGTTTCATGCTAAGAAGTCGTGCTTGTTGAAACAACGCCACGTTTACGCTTCAATCCGTTCAGAAATGTTGATTTTAACCGAGTTTAGCCGAAGCTAACTTTAAGCTAAGCGGCTAAAAACAGGATGTCAACCGAACGTCACAGGAAGTCGTCATAGACTCCTGCTGGTAGAAAGCTAAACACTGCCCCCTCCTGGAGAAACTTGAGATCACAGTTTCACTTCATCTTTAGGTATTTTAGTGAAATTAAACGTTTTTATTTTCTGTAAGGCATTTTTTGAGTTAATAAACGTTCCTCAAAGCTGAATAATCACTGTTATCTTGCATTTAAAAAGTTATTAAGGTATTTATGCAAAGAGGCATTTACCGAACACATTTTTATTCACTGATAATTCCTTAAGAAAAAGGTACAAAATAAAAATTAGAAACTTTTTAAATAAGATACAGTTACAAATATTCACAGAGTTGATAAAGTTGCTCATTTGCTGGAGAGATAATACACGTTTAATTGCTAAATCACTAAATAAGAGTAAACTTATCAGGAAAAAGAGACTTTTCTGATTTTATTTACCACCTAAACAAATACATCTTCCTATTTAATTTTAAATAGAAGTTACTGACAGGAGGACAGGAGTAATAACAGTTTTTCTGAAGAAAGACTGATTAATCCTGACACATCATCAATTTTTCTTTTTCTTTTCACCACTTGGTTCTATGAGTAACTGTAAATAGCAAATTTCTGGAACAGAACGGTTTAAAAAGTGTCTTTAAACTGATTTGCTGTGAGACTTTTAGAAAAATTGCAGGTTTATAAAAATTCAGTGCTTTAGAGTAAAATACACTGAGGAGCTTGGTATCTAGTATCTGTTAAGAAATAAGCACATAAAAGTAACACTGCCAGAGAGCATTTACTTAAAAATATTCATGAATTGGGGTAAAACCTACAGAAAGGTACCCACATTTGAATAAGTTGACTTATAACAGTACCTTTGTGTAAACCCAAAGCTAAAATAGTGTGACAACTCAATGACAACTTGAATACAAATATTTACCTGTAAAATATCTGAAGCTTGCAACTGTTTTAAACAGATAAAGTGCTACACAGTGAAAAACATGACAGGTGTGTTAGAAAAAGACTTTGATCCTTATGGGATGACGGACTGCTTGGAGAATGCGTTGAAGCTGCTGACAGCACCCGTACATTCACAGATCAAACAGGCGGACAGCATGAACCCAAAAGAGTTAGTGGACAATCTGAAGGAGGTTGCAGAAACTGTGACCTCTACAAAAATTTCAATGTCAAACTATGAAAAGCTGGCCAAAATCGCAATTTTGCTGAAAGAATCATTCTATACGGTTGTTGAGAAAGCTGATTACCTTGCAATAAGGTTAGACAGTGAAAAAGAGGTGGTTCAGAAAATTGAAGAACACTTCCTTCAATTTAAAAGTGAACACGAAGTCCTCACAAATAAACATTCTGAACAGATGTTTCAATCACAGCAAAATGCAAATGCAGAAATTGATTCGCTGAATAGCAAAATAGATGTGCTTAACAAAAAGCTGGAAGAACGCAGAATAGATAAACACAATTTACAACAGCTACATATGCGTTTAGAAAGTGATTATCATACATCACAGGAACGTTTAAAAACATGTGAAGAAAAACTAAGAGCGGCAACAAATAAAAGTTCTGACGTGGGGCGAGTTTGTCCGGAACTCAGAGAAGACCGTGGACAGAGTCCAGGTCACCCACAAACACCTCAGAAAGATGTTGTTGCACCTCCTGCTCGTAATCCACCCTCACCTAAAGTGGCAGGAACAGACCTGAACAGGTCTCCTCCACAAAACATGCAACAGAGTGCATGGAAACTTCCTCTTTCAATGGATGTTCTGCTAAAACTCAAAATATGTACAACGCTTTGTACCTGGACCGATGGGTTCAACTGGAACAAAAGCGTACCTGAAAGATCTCGAATTCAGATTGAAGGATTATCCTAATGCTACGGTTGAGGATAAGATCAGTCTGATAAGACTCACTTCAGACAGAGAGGTGTATGCCTTCATCGAGCGTCTACCTGATGCAACGAGAAAGGATTACAACCTTCTGTGTGAGGCTTTGATCAAAGAGTACGACCCCTGCATGGGACCTGCTGGTTTCCCAGCCGCTGACAAGGTCAAGCAGGGCAAGAATGAACATCCAAAAATCTATTACAAAAGAATCTTCCAAGCTTATTTTGGTTACAGAAATGAAACCGGAATGGAGGAAGAAGAAAATTTTAAATATGTTTTCAGCAAAAATCTCCACACTGACATACGCATGTCAGTACAAATTATGGCAAATTTCAGAGAAAAATCCATAAATGAGATTAAACAGTGTGCAGTGAATGTGTTTGAGGCATGTTCTCAGGCTAAGACGCCCATAGAGGTGTTTCCTGGTATAAGGGTTAAACCCCACTCCCTAGAAATGGAAGGAAGGCGCGCGTATCCACCTCCTCCTAAAACAGGCGAGAAAAGGCAGTATTTTCAAACTAACAAACCGCGTAATGAAGGTGCACGCTGGAACAAAAAGGCTCCTCTTTCAGAGGACGAACGTGATTATCGTAGATGGGACCAGCGTAGGACGCAAAAATATGGGAACCGAGAGGACCCATATTATCAGGGGACGTCCGGAAAGGAACCCCAAAAAGACGTACCTAGCCGCCTCCCTCCTCGGACGAAACGTCCCAAGGGGAAAAAATCACAAAAGTTCCAGAAAAAAGGCCCTACACCTCTGAGCTCGGAAGAGACAGAAGAAATACAAAGGTTTTTAGAAACTTTGATACACGCTGAAATGGGAACCCAACCAGGAGCACAGTGTAGTGATGTTATCGCTACTAACTCTGAAGGCGCGAATGACAACATTACAGATGTCGGTGAAACACACCAAGACATTGCTGTTGCTGCCTCCAACAACCCCTCATCGGACGAAGGGGGGTAAACTCACACACAAACGATGATGAGTCATCACAAACTGAAAACTCAGAACCTGATTTTCATGATTTTGAACTAGGCATTCCAGTACTGGGAGGACTCCCAGATAACCTGGTACCGAGTCAAGAAACTGGGCCAGTATGTTTCACGAAACCATCACAGGCCGTCGCTCTTTTCTCAACCAATGACGTCGACCAAGGACCTCAAACCTATGGTGTCTTACCCATAGACAGGTCCGACGACTCAAAAAAGGATTCGTTGGAGCTCCCCAAGGAGCAAGAACCCTCATCAGTCTCATCACAGATTGAACA
This sequence comes from Nematolebias whitei, assembly GCF_014905685.2. Lineage (NCBI taxonomy): Eukaryota > Metazoa > Chordata > Actinopteri > Cyprinodontiformes > Rivulidae > Nematolebias > Nematolebias whitei. The sequence goes on from NW_023620120.1 coordinate 3,425, forward strand.
GGTGGTCGCCCAAGCCGACGCTCTGACATCTGATGAAGAAAGAGACAAACTTCGCCAAGTTCTTTTAAAATATGAAAAGTCATTTTCAACTGACCCAGACATCATCCAACTTCAGAAGTTGAATGATCCTGCAATTAAATCGATGATACTGTATCTGACTGACCCAGACAAATACACCCCATCGAAAGGTGAACTGGATCCGAATCCAGACCTAAAAGTCCTCTTTCAGCTGCGCAAACAGTTAAAACTACTCAAGGACAGCCTAACTTTAGCTCATGGAGCGACGTCCTCACCCGTGTTCGCAGTCTCCCATGACCGAAGGGGGGTGACGCCAGTTAGGATAATGCTACCAGACGCGATAACGTGAGCAAATCTGACATTCAGAGTGAGTGGCGCACCGAAACGTTGTTTCCTAGTTGCTTAATCACTGCTTTTGTCGATGTTGAAACGTTGTTTTACTGGTTGCTTAGTCACTGTTTTTGTCGATATTGAGACATCGCTTAATTGGTTTTTGGTATTGTTTTTGAACACCCCAGGCAAGAATGAATTTCGTTGTGTAGTTAAGTTAGAGACTAAGAGGCCTTTAACCATGCCAACATGCAGTTCATTCGTTAAATTGCAATCTTTGCGGAGTCGATGTATACTATTGCTACCTTAAGTACCATAATCTACATTGATCTCACAACGCTTAAGCCGAACCTACTCGAACAATTCTATTCGGGGGGATAGCTAATTCTTTTTGATAAGTCTCGCCATAAACTTCCAAAACATTTATGGGAAACCAAACGCCCAATCTCAAGTCGTTCGTCTAAAAGACAACAGACAATTGAACCAAACTATATGTAGATGAACAGATGCTCGGATATATTCATCAATTAACACGGATTCCTCATTTTTCTGGACTGAATAAAACGTGCATTGAATTTAATGAAATGCAAACGTGAGACGTCATTTATATTTGACCCATCAAAATGAATGCGGTCATTTATTTACAGAATCAAAGTTTAACATCAAACATTTACATTAATTTGGCAAATTATGAAAATAACAACATAAGCAACCAATCAGGAAAAATCATACGGCCATGATTTTTCCGTTGCGTCACCACAGACATTTATGAAAACTGTACAATTATGATCTTTTGCCCACACGGATGTGGATGAGCACTTTACACAGACATTTCTAAATATCTGGAAGAATATCTACTTGATAGAAAAGTTTAAAGATGGGAAAGAAGTTTAGAGGGAGTAAGATGGTGTTTGAGGGAGAGTGTTAACAGAACGGCACTCTCCGGGCTTTCTTCAGCTTTTCCTTCCAGTACACTTAGGTGGTGAAATCGACTCTTTTACCTGGAGATGTCTCAGGTGAGATTCCGTTTAACGCACCCTTTCAGCGTCTCCGTAGGATGCTGTTACTCGTCCGAAGTAATGTCGAGGTTCTGTCCGACACAAGCTCACCTCAGTAGAAAATGTTATAATCCCATGAAACTCGGAAGAGCTCTGTTGTCTTGTCAGGATCATCCCGGCTCTCACAGAACTGTCCAGCGCTAGGACATATCAGAACTGTCAGCGCCGCCGAACTTCTCCAACTTTACAGAACCGAGTAGTTTACAGAACTGAACAGAACTGAGTAGACCAGGAAGTACCGACATTTTAAAGAGCTCTTTCCCGGTTCACTTTTGGGAGTATTCCCATTGGTCAGAAACAACCAGACGGGGTGTTTTGTGACGTAAGAGGTTAGAAGACAGCAAGAATTGTTATGAAACAGATCAGAAATGTTCTCACAGACAGAGAGAGTTTTGTTTTGGCGAGTTTAGAAACAGGTGCCAAAACCTCTATATTTACGTCTGAGAGGATTCTAAAAACATGACAGTTCGTTCCAACAACTTGTTTTGCGTTTGACTCCAACCTTGGACCAACTTACACTTGCTCATTCAAAAGCAGAAATCAGAAAAGGCATAATTACTCTGTAACAGCTTTAACATGAGTTCTAACTTTGCATGAGAATTAAAAATCATTACACAGTTAATAAAATTGATTAGTTCACTGCAACATCTAAAATGGTTTGAACTAAGACATTTTGATTATCAACATTTGTAAAATAGTAATGATAACGAAAAAGAGAGTGTTCTTTTCACTTGAATCTTCAAGAAAGAAAGTCTCAGGATGGGTGAACCTGTATTTCTGGATTCAAATCAATAAAATGACAGTTTCTGTCCCACAAGGTTCTTAAGGTCAAGGGTTTTGACCTTAGGCTTAGTCGTGACACCAGGTTAAGTTCACTACATATATTTTACCATGTAAAGCTAACTTAAACCAAGTTAGAAATGGAAAAATAGTTTGGAACCATTTTCTATAGGTATAAACCCCTGTAGTTACCCTTTTCAGCATGTTCCACCCCTTAACTGGTAGTTGTAGCTGTTCCCAATCATAATAGCTTACACACCAGGTGCATATAGTTTAAGGCCTTATGTAAAATCCCCTTCATAAGCCCACCTTAAACCACATAATTGCATGACACATTGAACCAGAACGGCACAGGCTGGACGTCGCTGGAGACAACCTTCGCTGGAGGCGACCTGCAATCCTGACGTTGGTCTCCACTCTTCATCCAGTGGCCGCATCTTCAGTTCAATCCAAGGGTACCCCTCTGTATGCTGATTAATCAACACTTCCAATCGTTGTGGATTTACCGTTGTGGATTATATGACTTTTTCCAATGGATTACAGACTCTGTTTCCAAGGGGTTAAAGCATTGCTACAATGGAATTACCAACAACATTGTGGAATTACCTTGACTTTGTTTTTCTTGCTGGATTACTTCTGACTTTTGTTTTCCTTGCTGGATTATTTTTGACTTTGGTCTTCCTTGCTGGATTACATCAAGCTCATGGACTTTGAAGGCGTAAGTTCACGGTTGGAATTCATCCCCATGGACAGGCGATGATTTCCAAAGGGGGGACTGTAGTGAACTTGACCTGATGTCAAATCTGTCATTTCATTGATTTGAATCCAGAAATACAGTTTGACCATCCTGAGACTTTCTTTCTTGAATTAATCAAGTGGAAAAGACAATTCTCTATGATCATTACTATTTTACAATTGTTTTGATAATCAAATTGTGTTAGTTCAAACAATGTTTACAGGTTGAAGAGAACTACTCATTTTTATTTACATAAACAGTAAGTAATGATTTTTATTCCTCATTCAAAGAAGAAATCAGGCTAATATGCATTTCTTGATTTTCTGTCTTCAATGAGCAAGTTTGTAAGTGTGTGTCAAAGTTCGAGGTTCGGTCAACTAAAAAGTTTACTGAAAAGAAATGTCATGTTTAACTTTTACAGCAGATACTAGGTGAATTGACTCCACGAAGTCTGAAGTTCTCCAATAATCTTTCTGTCTGTTTTAAACAATCTTAATCTCTATCCTTGACTTTCCATAACACCTTACATCACAAACCACACCTCTGTTCTGGTACATCCACCAATCAAAAAGCTCTCAAATGAACCGGAAGTAAGCCCATTTAAATGTGGCAACTTCCCAGTTCAACAGAAGAGTTTGAGAGTTGAAAAGAGAAGAGTTCTCAGAGCTTGAAAGAGTTTCCTGGATGCAAACGCAGGCATTCAGGATGATCCAGAGACGATTTTGGGAATTATAACTTCTGTTTGGATAACCTCACACGACTCCTAAGGGTTTTTAGCTGTCCTCACGGAGACGCTGAAAAAGAGTCAAAAGGAGAACTCTACACCGACGCTGATTCTATCATCTGCAAGGTAAAAAGTTCTATTTCGACCAAGCGTACCGTTGGCCAAGCTGATTTTCCAAAGAGCGTGTTGTTCTGGTACTACAGATAAATTCCCTCACACATCTCTCTGTAAGATAAATCTCCATTTTCCATCTTTAAACTCTCCTATCTCCTAAAATCATTACAGATAATTTTTAGAAATGTCTGAAGCAAAGTTTCTCAATCACCGCCGTGTGAATTGATGTCTGCT
>NW_023620121.1:0-7417 GCF_014905685.2 Nematolebias whitei
GTATGTGAAAGGTTGGTTTTCGGTCAACTAAAATGTTTACCGAGAAAAATGTCATGTTTAAACTTTTTCAGAAGATTACCAAGAGTTGACTCCACGAAGTCTGCTGTTGCTGCAATAATCTTTTCTGTATGTGAAAACAAATTTCATTCTCTGACCTCGACTGTTGATAAACACCTTACGTCAAAACCACTCCTCTTTCTGGTCCTTCCACGAATCAGAAAGCTCTAAATTGAACAGGAAGTCGACCCAAATAAAATGTGGCAACTTCCCAGTTCATGTTAGATTGAGAGTGCAGTTGAGAGTGAAAGTTTCAGAGAAATGAAGAGTCCAAGAGAGCAATGAAGAATCCAGTGTTATATCTTCTTAGCAATGAAGAATCCAGAGGTTTTTTGGGGATTATAATTCTGTTTTGAGCTAATCAACGCACGACTTTCTGAAGGTTTGGTAGCTCTCGACGGAGACGCTGAAACGAGTCAGAAAGGAACTACATCCAACGCTGATTCATCATCAACAGGTAGATGGTTCTATTTTGACCAAGTGTACCGTGAGAAGCTGAGATCGGACGGAGCGTGCAACTTCTGGTCAAACAGATTAAATTCCCTCACACATTTCCTCTGTAAGATAAATCTCAATTTAATCTTAAACTCTTCTCTCTCATAAATCAGTACAGATATTTTTAGAAATGTCTGAAGCAAAGTCCTCAAATCACCGCCGAGTGATTTGAAGTTCATTTTCTGTGAAACTGTCTGTTATTATTTTCATATTTTGCCAAATTAATGTAAATGTTTGATGTTAAACTTTGATTTTGAAAATAAATGATTCCATTCATTTGATGGGTCAAAGATAAATAACGTCTCTCGTTCACATTTCTGTTAAATTCAATGCACGGCATTTACAGTCAGAAAAATGAAGAACTCGTGAATATTGTATGCATATATAATTCATATATTTGTCATACAACAAGTGACACGTACCTCACGTGACTCACTACATATATATGTATATATATATATACATATATACATATATGTATATATATTGTTGTGGCTTATAAGAACCACATTGGTGTTCAATTCAGCTGAAGCGGTACCTTAGTTCAAAAGATTTATTTGACAACGGATTGCAAGTATTCAGAAGATCAAAAACAATTACAATTGTATGCATACAAAGGGCATTTTCAAACAGACCTGCATCAGCGCCAATCTCCAGCAAAATGCAATGACCTCTCCTGTGACTCTGCACCTTATCCTAGATTTCTGCAGCCTCGGCTTCTGATTGGTTTAAACACCCCGTTGTCATGGTTACGGGGCTCTTCTGCCTGCTAGATAAGTCTTGGAGGTCACATACCAAAAGATAAAGTTTATGGCCCTTTGTTAGCTGGTGTTTTAGCTGAATATTTTACCCTGAGCTGATCACCATTGTTAAACGATTAAATGCTACTTTCTATTATCTTTACTAATTATGTTTAGTCAACTATATTAAGTTTAAGCAAACTATATTGAGTTTAAAGTAGAGAAATGTGCTCAGAGACTCTTAACGTCCCCCAGCCTATGTGTGTGCGTGTCAGTCCTTGTGTGTGTGAGAGCGTAGGTGTGTGTGAGTGAGAACTTATAAGAATGTGAATTAGCTGAAGATTTTCTCTAGTTAATGTAAGATTATATTTAAGCAAACTACCTGAAGTTAAGATTCTACTTAAGCAAAGTAACTGATTAATACTTAAATGATTGTAAGGTAATAAAAAACCCTTCAAAGAATGACACATACTCATTTTATAACATGAAATTTCAAGCTTGATTTAAATAGTAATAACAGATAAAACATGAAATCCAACATTCCCTCTCTTTGTCTATCCTTAAAGATAGACCAACTACACATCAAAGGCTACAGATATTTAACGTGATTATACCTTAGTGATACCAACTGATTTAAAATAAAGTTGTTTATTTCTAGGAATAATTAATAACTTAATTATTATCTAACTCATGTTTGTGTTTTTCCTTGGATCATTTTTATACTTGTTTTAGTTTAGTTTCAGTTGGATTTTACTTAGTCAAACTATATTGTCTAAATTAAAGAGATGTGTTCTAGCTTTATTTATGTTAATCAGTCTGCTCTCTGGCCTGATTTGATTGCTTGTAATCTATCAAATGTGAACTTGTAAAATTATCCTTAGCTACTATGAGATTATTTTTAAAGGTCAACTAGTTAGAATTAGCAAACATTTTCTATACACATAGGTCAACCCTGGAAGAAAGACACGCACACCCTTTACATGACATGACCTTTGAATGCTTGATAGGAAATATAAAAAGCTATAAAATATTAAATCCAACATCCCCTCTTTTGAACTCCCATATTCATGGGAGTTCACCCTTTTCATGGATTTGTCAATATGGAAGTGACGCAAACTTACTGCACTCTCCAGGGGTCCTGGACCAGACCCCTGATCCAACACCTGTGAAAAGTACCAAACACCTAAACCTCTATAAAAATACAACAAGCGGCAACCTAGTAAAAGAGAAATAAGTAAAACTCTAATTTAAACCACCTTTAAAATACCTAGTGGTATTTCAGAATGATTAAATGCCCAATTGAATGGAGTAAAAATATTTGAATAGTTAAGTGAATAGTTAAGTTAAGTGAATAGTTAAGTTAAGTGAATAGTTAAGTTAAGTGAATAGTTAAGTTTCCAATTGAATCCACGACCCTTCTCTGGTTGTTTTTTAGAATGACTGAAAGGTAAGACACGACACTCATATTAAACAGGAAAAGCCAACACCCTCAATTTAAACAGTTCTATCTAGCAGGTCTTCAGTTCTTGAGCTTGCGGTGGGAGGCCTTGTTCATCCACAAGAATCCTTTGGTGCTCGGCGGGATTCGGCCCGCGGAGATATCTTCATGTAAAGTCCTCAGAACCTTATCAGTCTGATTAAACATTCTAAATGACGTGTGTGTATTGGGACAAAACTAAAATCAGTTTGACGCGTCTTCTGTTTTTCACGGTCAGGGCTGGTAATCTTCCGTCCTTACCCGATCCACCTGACTGACCGACTTCAGGCAGAGCGGAGACTCCTTCTCCTACGCTTGCTACTGCCTTTTTCCAACCAGAACAAAGGGGCAAAGAATGAGCTCCCACGAAGGTCCTGTCACCTCCTCCAGGTGTAGTGGGGAGCTGATGTTCCAGCAGATCAGCCTCAATCAGGTCCAGCAAGCGATTCCGCTCCTCTCCAGGGGTGCACTGGTTGTGTGGTAGTAACAGGTGTCAGTCTCATTCTGGAGACTGATGGCGTGTGATGTTCTCTCCACCACCTGGTGGGGTCCTGTCCCTCTTTTCAGCAGGACCCAGTCCGATGTGAGTCTGTCTCCTCAATCAGAGATTCTCCCTCCTGGTGAGAAAGCTGGACGCCAAAGCTTGCAAATTGTTAAGCACCCTGCATGGCCTTTTGATTCTTTTATCTGTGGGATCCATGACCCATTTGTGGGCCTGGAAAAATGACTGTGGTTACTTCCTAGTGAGTAAAATTTGTTTCTTAATTATGGGACACCCTGATGGTCATTATTGCTACTGATAGGTGTATTATTACACTGTAATGTTATACTAAAACAGAATTTGTAAAACTAAAATAAAATGCTATTCTTACACGCATCTATACACTTGCAACTGAAATGTGGTATAGACTGGACTTCTCCAGGGATACCTGTGTTCTCTCGTCTCTTCTTTCATCCTTCAAAGCTTTTGCAGTCAACAGGTCTACCTACAATTAGTAAAGTTAAAACATGCACAACAACACCCTGCAATAAGCAATCATCCCCCACGCCGGCCTCCCTGTGGAAGTAACTTCATTAAATCGCTTGCGCCAACAGCATCAATCAAAATACAATATAACCTTAAAAGTTTATACAACTGACATACAACACTGTGAGAAAAAAAAAGAATTTAATCTTCCATCCAGGTACCTGTCTGTGCTAGAGAAGGGAAGAAATAGCAAGGAAGAAAAAGAGAAAGCGGAAAAATAAAAGAGAAAGAGAACGAGGGAAAAAAATGGTTAAAATCCTTTGTTCATGAAACCTTTTATTAGCCCAATTAAACTATAAGTCCAGTCAAGTCAGTTGTGTTTAAAATTATCAAACCACCCCATTTCCCTTAAGCTTTGCTCAAATCCACTTCAGGCTAGGGGCGTCCCCCTTTCTGGAATCTGTACACATTACAACAAAGAAGGAAAAAAATACTGTTGTTAAACCGATATATACAATATACAAGTGCAATGTCGTTTTGTAGGCTTCTGATTTATTCCACTTTCCAAATGTCAATGTGATTATCCTAAAGGATCCTTTAAACGCTTCAGACTTACTACTTTTTTTTTTTAATTATAAAACCCTAAGAAGTTATTTTTGTATATTTTGTAATGATCTAATCATTGTATGAACTGTTCCCTGCTAAGAGCAGCCTTCACCTACCGCCTTCACCTACCCCCTTTGAAACAGTTTTCTGTTTCAAATATGAAATATTACCTTCTGTAATCCACTAACACCCAGTTTGAGTATTAGTCTCAGAACTATAAAATATGGTGTAGTTTTAATCATTCCACTACTGTTATTCAACCCAGGTTTTGCAAACAAACAGCCAAATACAACACAAGCTCTCCTATAATTTAGCAAAGAGTTAACCATTAAATAAATTTCATCCCTTGTATCAAACCTGACCCACCAAAGGAACTCCTTCAAGGCAAAGACAATCATTCAGTATTATTTTAGAAAACATTAGTGAACTTGATCCAAATCAGGTCTCAGGTCCAGGTTTCTCTTGAATGAGACTTCCTGACCTGTATAAACGGAAAGGTAAAATTAATATTTTGCTCAGGGGTGTGGAGCATTAGAGGTAATAAAACAATTTTCATTTCAGAGCAGTTGGAGAAGGGCGAATCATCAAGCCCTCCCACATCAGTACTTCTGTGTCATGTTGTGTCACATGTCTTAAAATGAGTCTATGTGAGTGATTATTATCAAAGCCAACTGTAGTTTTGATCACGACCCCAAAGCGCTTAGATGACCATCACAGACCAAATGTGGGGTTGACACCTCCGTCAGGCTGCAGTTGATGTTAGTGACCATGGACAGATTGACCACCAGCTCGTTCTTTCAGCCTTTCAGTCTTCAGTTTGTCTCCCTCGGTCTGGAGACCAGTTCAGCTTCGTGCAGCAGTTCATCTCAGCATACAGCAAGACTTGACTGGATGTTCTCGCTGTGGACAAAGTCCAGGACCCCCTCTGGACAGTTAATTCAGTTCGCTGTTGGACTGTTAGATCTTTGAAAAGTCACTTTAATTGGCTGAAAAGTTCTTTGTTGTTGTGTCAGTGGTGCTTGGCTGACAACTTCTTTGAACCGTCCCATTGGTCAGTTTCACAGACCCAACTTCAGCGCCCACCTGAACACCTCTGGTTTCCGATCCGGCCCCCGGCACTCGAGAGTCCTGATCAAAACTCAGATGGATGCTGTATGCATTTGAATGCTAACTTCTGTGTTTTGTGGGCCTAGTTAGACTCATCTTCCCACTCCAAAGTTCTGTCATCTCCGGCTGCAGAGAAGGAAAAATAAACCATCCAATTATTAAAATCAGATCCAACATTCATCTGTTATCCACATTAATCGTTCGTTAGCAAGTTTTACTCTGGAACCACAGCGTTTACCCCCAAAGGAGTCATTCTGGTGTCCTGGATTGTACAATAGATGTTTTAACCGCTCAATTACATAAGAGTGAAAGCTTTCATTAAACACTACACAAACCAATTCTTTACGCCTACTGCATAAAATATTCCCTCCAAAACAATGTCTCCCATCTTGTAGAATATGTGTTTTGACACATCACCTGACAGTGAAGTCCACTCCCAGGGCCACATTATCAGTCCAGACCTTGTAAATTTAGGCAGCATGTTAATATGTAATCACTTATTGTTATATAACCAATCTGCAAATCATCTCTTCTCATAACTATGCTTTTTCACTGTATCACAAACAAAATACTTTTAATACAAATCAATTAAGACTATGTATACCCTTCAAGACATCACAGAGTCCATTATCACTGCACAAAAACGTGTACATGCCCTTTGTTCACAAAGTACAACATCTTAAACTCACCATGTACACATCTCTGTCGTCCTTTTGCACTCCTAGGACCTGTGTGAAGTCTCAAGTCATAAAGTTAAAGTCATGGCGTTTACCCACTAGAATTGTTGTTGTCCCATAAATAACCTAGTACCGGCAGCTCTTAGAAGGAAACAGCTCCTACACGCTAAACATTTCCAATATGTGATAACTCATGTGGACTGATCAATTTAACTCAAGTATTTCAATTTGAGTTTAGTTAAGGCTGATTAATTTAATCCAAGTATTTCAATTTGAGTTTAGGTAAGACTGATTAATTTAATCCAAGTATTTCAATTTGAGTTTAGGTAAGACTGATTAATTTAATCCAAGTATTTCAATTAGAAAACACAAAGTTTGTTTTCTCAGTCATCCAGGTATATAACAACAAAAAAGGTTGAATCATATCATCTGGACTTCGTTTTTTTGTTAAAAAGAAACGTTTCGCCCCTCATCCAAGAGGCTGACAAGGCTGGCCTCAGACTGACGAAGCCTCTTGGATGAGGGGCAAAACTTTTCTTTTTAACAAAAAAACGAAGTCCAGATGACATGATTCAACCTTTTTTGTTATATCAATTAGAGTTTAGTTTCCTAATTTATTTGACTTAAGTATTTCAATTTGAGTCCGGTAAGAGTTTCTTTGACCAGAATAAAATTCTTTAAAATAAAATAAAAACCCCTTCAAAGAATGACACATACTCATTTTATAACATGAAATTTCAAGCTTGATTAAAATAGTAATAAAAGATAAAACATGAAATCCAACATTCATTGGCCACCTGGATAAGGGGACTTGTTTATTTAGCTTTCTGTAGTCTATGGTAAGTCTCCACTTACCATTTGGTTTTAAAACTGGCCATAAAGGCGCAGAGTAGGTGCTATTACATTGTCTGATTATAACTTTGACCAAAAGGTCATCAACGATCTCCTGGACAGGCTGATGTGCTGCCAGAGGGATCTTGTATTGTCTGACAAATGTTGGTGGTGCGTTGGGTGGGGTTGGGATGCTCACTGTGTGGAGTGAGGTCAACCCACAATCTGTTGAGTCAGTTGAAAATGACTTTTCATATTTTAAAAGAACTCGGCGAAGTTTGTCCCTTTCTTCATCAGATGTCAGAGTGTCGGCTTGGGCGAGCACCTGTTCAATCTGTGATGAGACCGATAAGGGTTCTTGCTCTTTGGGGAGCTCCAACGAATCCCTTTCTGAGTCGTCGGACCTGTCTATGGGTAAGACACCATAGGTTTGAGGTCCTTGGTCGACGTCATCGGTTGA
>NW_023620122.1:0-4508 GCF_014905685.2 Nematolebias whitei
TCTCACAAGCATCCTACCCCCCCCCCCCCCGCACACACACACACACATTACAAATGCTTCTGACGCCATTGATTTGTGAATGTCTTTAACAGGCTACTGCTGACCTCGATGACCTTGCTGAGAAGATAATTCAATCATTTTGATGTTACTATGACACAAAGCTAACGTCACAACACCCTAATGCCTGAATCAGATTGTCACTGATACACTCTGGTTCCAGCACAGAAATCTTAAGCCGTGCTGTGGATTGCTTGTTCCATGTATTTTTTCAGGCACCACATAAACATGTTACAAAGTAAACTTTATTTATTTAACAAAGTTAAGTCAGGTCCTCTGGACGGATTAAATATTTATATATATACATATATGTATATATATAGATGAAATGTTTCGGCTTTAATCCAAAAGACTTCATCAGTGCAATCCTGGCCAAACTGGTTCCAAATATCTTAATGCGTGCTCAGTAATCCAGGTTGAAAAATCAAACAAAGTTAGTTAAGTCTTTTGGATTAAAGACGAAACGTTTCAACAAGTTTTTTTTATTTTTTATTTTATTATTTCAATCCGTCTAGAGGACCTGACTTAACTTTGTTAGATTTTTCTGGATTATTGAGCACGCATCAGGATAATTATTTATTATTATTCAGTTCACATTCATAATGAGATTAGTTTAATTTTAATGATAAATATATTTGTATGAATGTTGATTCATCATTGATTTCCTGTTTATTCATTTTTTCTGTTGTTGTTCTGTACATACATTTTCTTATTTTTAACATTTAGCCTGGCTTTTGCTGCATTTAACTTTTAACTAACATATTACTACATCTATCTATGAGCTGGGCTTTTGCTACTTTGGGCTTTAGCTATAGCATTTTACACATTTTGGATAGTATTTTACAACTTTTAGTATTTATCCGTTTTAATACCTTTGACTTTTTGCTAACATTTGGCTTCTGTTAGGTTTTAGCTACTATTCTTTTGACTTTCAGCTAGCATTTTTCTTTTAGCTTTAATTAGCAACAGCTTCTTTTTTTAGCCAGTTTCAGTGACATCTTTCAGCTGTCAGTATTCACACTGCATTTTCACAAAAACCTTTTCCCCCTGCTTTTTAAAAATACTTATTTATTTCTCCTACTTTTGTCCTCAGGCTGAGTGTGTGGAAACTCTCCAAGAGAAGCTGTGAAGTTCTGTCTTCAGTTCTCAGTGCCCAGTCCTGTAATCTAAAAAAACTGGACCTGAGTAACACAAGCCTGACAGATTCAAGAATCCAGCTTCTGTCTGTTGGACTCATGAGTCCACATTGTCAACTGGCAACTCTCAGGTCAGGAGGGTTTTTTTATTGTTTAACACAATTTAATGAGTTTTATCAGAACAGATGTTAACAAGAACAAACTTTCTTCACAAATATGTGGGTAAAATATTCAGCAACACAACATGAATATAAACATACAAAAAACTAACAACTACTTGATTGAAATAGCAATGATTTCTAAAGGTTGGCATTGATCAGAGCTGTTTGTTCTCAAATAACAAAAACACGACCATGTAAAGAATGTCATTTTTTGTTCATGTTCAATATGAAACGTGTTTTATTTTAATCACAAATCTGATGTTTTAACCTGTTTTGTCACTTCAGACTGAGTTGCTGTAACCTGTCAGAGAGGTGCTGTGAATTTCTGTCCTCGGTCCTCAGCTCCCAGTCCTCCGGTCTCACAGATCTGGACCTGAGCAACAACAACCTGCAGGACTCAGGAGTGAAGCTGCTTTCTGTTGCTCTGAAGAGTTCACACTGTCACCTGGAAACTCTCAGGTCAGATAGACTTAATCGTGAACGACACAATTTATTTACAACTTACTTTTCTAAAAGTAAAGTAAATTATTTACCTTTACCCTCCCCGTAGTGGGGGATGGGCTCATCGGCAAGCACCTGATGCCCGGGCCTCTACATTTGGGGCTTGGTCGGGCTCAGCCCCCATGGGCTGTTTGGATTCACATTTCTGTGGCCCCACCACCATAATGAACTATGATTGGAGCTGGACGGCAGCGTAGGGCTCGGCGCTCTGATCCTAGCTTGCCAAAGCTGGCTCTTAGGCCATATAACTGTCCTTGTTTGGAGAGGAAGAAGCCTGAGCTTGCACAGGAGGTTGAGAGGTACAGATTAGATACATCCAGGCTCTCGCCCCTCAGTGCACAGTATGGGTTTGGAACAAAAAGGAGGTGGAGGTGCAGGGCTGGTGGTGGGTTGGATCAGGTGGCAGGGAAAGATGAGGTAGACTCAAATGTTTAGTGAAGGTTTGCTGGGAATACCTTCCAGCAGAACCCAATAGAAAGACCTTCAGCTCCCATCTACAGTATGACAAAGCTTTAACTGCATCCCAGCAGAGGTAAGAAACATTGACATGCTGCCATTGTTGAAGATGTGACCCTGAGTCGTGACTGCAAGGTTGATTTTGCCTCTTGTGGCAGTCTTGTTAGCTGTTAGGCCCCCAGAGGCAGACAGGCATTGTCATGCCAAGCAAGCTGAAGCCCAAGCTCAGGGCTATTCAACTGGCGGTCCGGGGGCCAACTCAGGCCCACAGGTGAGCTCAGTTCGGCCCACCAATGGGTTCATTTAAGAACAAGACTAGATTTTAAACCATAAAACAAACATACTTAATGAGAATAACTACTGGATCTCCAGCACCTGAGCACTTGGCTTTCGGTAGCTTTGGCACCCTTAGCAATTTAGTTGATAGCCCTGCCCTAGTTGTTGATGAGGCAACGGGTGTAGAAGGAGTTTGATGAGGCCTAAGATGGAGACTCTTGATTGGTTTGACAAGATTCTGAAAAACTCTTAAGCAGCTGAGGCAGCAGAAGAAGTAATTTACAAATATGGTGTATAGTGGAGTTGGGGTGCTTTTGACCTCAACCAGTGATGTTGTTAGACAGTGGAAGTAACTAGAAAGTTCCTGGAGAATCTTTGATGAGGACTGCCACCTGGCAGCCATTTAAAAATTTAATTTGACAGTAGGGCTGGGCGATATGGACCAAAATTAATAACTTGATATTTTAAAATTAATCGCGATATACGATATATATTTCAATATTTTTTTTATTTCCATAAAGTAATAACAAAAATACATTTGAGTCAAAGCTTTGTCCCAGTTGTCACACAGGCACATTTAGTAAACAGCTGTAACTGTACAAAATAAATGTCTAAAAATTAAACTATTTACATATATTAGTTTATTTTTTAGACCTTTATTTACATATATTAAATAATAATCTTCTTCAGCTGCGCCGCCGTCACGACATTAGTAAGCGTGTGTGAACTGCTGCAGCTGCAGTGCTGACACACTTCAGCCTCCTTCCCTGAAACAAACCACGGGTCAGAACTCATTTAGCCGTGCTGTGCCTGATGAGAGGAACAGTGAGAGGTGGCGCCGCAACGTTAACAAATCAGCAGCTTATCATATCGCTAATTTAAAAAAATTACTAGGGAATTCTGGTAAGAATGCCCCCTGTACAGGCCTACTTACTTAGAGAGGTGTTTGTGGCATGTCCACCTGGGTGAAGACCCCAGGGAAAACATCTCGACTAGCCTGGGAATTTTCCCAGAATCAGTGAAAGAGGTGGTTGTGGTAAAATATATCTGGGTCCCCCTGCTCAAGCTGCTAACCCCACAACCCGACTCCAGAAAAAGCAGCAGATAATGGATGAGTGGATGGATATATTTTCAAATCATTTCTCCAGATATGTACTGTACAATGAGAGTCCTTCAGTTCAATACAATAATTGTAAAGAGGCTTGTTTGTCTTATGCTTCTTCTAGTTTTGATCTAACAAGGTTAAGTCAGGTCTTCTAAACGTATTCTTCTTGTTGAAACGTTTCTTCTTCAGTCTGGGACCCTGCAGCAAACTCAGACTGAAGAAGTCTTTTGGATAAAAGACAAAGCAAGAAGAATCCGTGAGGAGGACCTGACCCTTGTTAGATTGACCTGGATTATTGAGCATGCATCAGAACCTTCTACCATAGCTTTTACTTACGGTTTTGCTACTTTTAGCTATTAGCTAACATTCTGCTACTTGTAGTTTTTAGTTGCTGTTTTCCTACTTTTAGATTCTAGCAAGCATTTTACACTTTAGGTTTTAGACAGCGTTTTGTTATTTTTGTGTTTAGTAAACAGTTTGCTGCTAGCTTTATGCTAGTTTTAGAGCATGACCTCTTTTACTTTTTGCTAGTGGTGTTACTAGTTAGCTATTGTCTTGTTTTGCTAGTTTTACTTCTTAGCTAAATTTAGCTTGTTTTTTTCTAGTATAGCGAACTTTTATTTAGCTTTCATAAATCAGTGTCATATTCTTTAGCCAATGTTAAGCAGCCGTTCATCAGTCAGCATTTACACTGCATTTTCACAAGAAAATACTTTTTTTATTATAGATTGTATTTTTATTTTTTTTCATGTTGTTTACTCAGACTAAATTACTGTAACCTGTCGGAGAGAAGCGGTGAGGTTCTGTCGTCAGTCC
>NW_023620122.1:4518-7416 GCF_014905685.2 Nematolebias whitei
TAACCTGTCGGAGAGAAGCGGTGAGGTTCTGTCGTCAGTCCTCAGCTCCCAGTCCCCCGGTCTCAAAGAACTGGACCTGAGCAACAACAACCTGCAGGACTCGGGAGTGAAGCTGCTTTCTGCTGCCCTGAGGTGTCCACCCTGTCACCTGGAAACTCTCAGGTCAGAACGTTAAATAAGATCATGTTGACAACCAACACTTCACCTGTATGATATTTAGACAATAGAAATTATAGGCCAATACTTAGGCTAAAATTATTTTATTATTTAGGCATGGTTTACTAGAAAAGCTAAAAAATGAAACACAGAATTTCAATTGGAACACAAAATGCCCTCGTGTCATTTTGAATTAAGAGCAGCAGGAAGATTAAAAAACAAGATATTTCTCATTCTCACGTGATGTTTCATATATTAGAGGAAAAAAGTGAAACAGTTTTTCTCTTTAATCTTGTCAAGTTTTGGTTTCAGTTTATTTCTTCATTTATTTCCATTTTCACTGTTTTACAAGCCAGATGATACACTAAGAATAAATGTCTGGATGCACTTGATCATTTAGTTTAATTATTTTCAAACTTAACACAAACTAAAATCTTTACATTCTGATGGATTTAATATACTGCTCTGGTCTTATTTAGAAATCATACTTATTTATCCAAGTTGCATAATTCAGATAATCGAAGAGACAGTGGTTGAAATGAAAACTCAAAGACGGTTGGCTTTCTGTGAACGTTTGATCCAGTCATCTGTAGTTTGTGTCAGGGCTGTCTGTGTCTGCAGGCTGTCAGGCTGTCGGGTCACAGAGGAAGGCTGTGCTCCTCTGAACTCAGCTCTGAGCTCCAACCCTTCCCATCTGAGAGAGCTGGACCTGAGCTACAATCATCCAGGAGACTCGGTGAAGCTGCTGGCAGCTGGACTGATGGATCCACACTGGAGACTGGACACACTCAGGTATGGGGAGACTGTTGCGTAAAAAAATCCTCTATTCATCTTACCGACTCAACGACGCCACACTCGAGGACACAAGATTTTTTTTTACCAGTTTAACTTTCGAGGGCAGACTTTCACCACACGTTACACAGATGTATAAAAGTTCTTATCAGCTTATCAGCTCTTGCAGCACACTGATGACCTCGGCCACCCAGCTGCACATGCAGGATCAAATCAGCTCCTCATTCAGCTCTCTGAGGGAGAAAATAACTCTCTGGTAACTCAAACACAAGGTTCGTGGGCGGTTCTCAGCCAGAGTAGTTTAAAAACATCCATAAACCTTGACCACACATCTCCTGACAGAGACCTGCTGCAGACACACGTCTGCTGGAGGAGGAAGAACTGGAAACATGTTCTCTGTTCTTCACTCAGCTCTACCTTATGCCTCCTGCTGGACTTGAACGATCAGACAAGTAGGAGCATTACTGGACTTTAGAGACGCTCCCTTCAAATGTTGGACTGATCCTTTCTCACTGTAGAACCATGTGTGGATGAGAGACATGTAGTGTCCATGTTTGCTGAAAGAGACTGATGGTCTGACCTCGCTGCTGCTTTCAGGGTGGAGCCTGCTGGAGTCCGATGGCTGACACCAGGTCTGAGGAAGTGTAAGTGTGTTTTTATTTATTCCATGATAACAACGCAGCAACGTTCAACCATCTTCTCATCACTCATTCAGTCATCATCAAAGTGTCAATAACTGATCAGATGGTGGATCAATAACTGCAGCTTGTTCTCTCCATCAGATTCCTATCAGCTCACAATCGACACAAACACGGTGAGCAGAAAACTCCAGCTGTCCGACAACAACAGGAGGGTGACCCGTGTGGAGGAGGTCCAGTCATATCCTGTCCATCCAGACAGATTTGATGTTTCTCAGCTGCTGTGTGGAGCTGGTCTGACTGGTCGCTGCTACTGGGAGGTCGAGTGGAGGGGAAGAGTTTTCATATCTGTGAGCTACAGAGGGATCAGAAGGAGAGGAGACAGTAAAAGCTGCAGGTTTGGATGGAATGATCAGTCCTGGAGTCTGGAGTGCATTGATGGTGGTTACTCTGTCTGGCACAATAACAATGGAATATCCATCTCCTCCTCCTCCTCCTCCTCCTCCCGCAGAGTGGCAGTGTACGTGGACTGTCCTGCTGGCATTTTGTCCTTCTACAGAGTCTCCTCTGACTCCCTGATCCACCTCCACACCTTCAACACCACGTTCACTCAAACTCTTCATCCTGGATTTACCGTTAGTTCTGGTTCAGTGTTTGTGTGTTGAGTTTGATGCAGAGTCTCCTCCTGTCAGAGAAACCTTCTCAATGTTCAGCAGATGGTTCAGTCAGTAGATATCTGACTCTGTCACTCAGAAACATTTTCACATTCATGGATTCAACTCTTCTAAATGATTCCTTGGAATTTTATTCTTCCAGTCCTTAAAGATGAAAACTGGGATTATTCCTGGGTCCAGGTTTTGTTTTTCTGTCTGATCCCAGTCACATTCTGCACGTTTTTTTTAACTGTTTCTGTTTTTATAGAAAAAATGAAGATCTGAATCATTTTATCTCAACAGTTTTGAAATTTCCATCAAAGTTATCAAAACACGTTGAACACTTTTTTAAAGTACTAAAACACTATTAATCAATAATATACATTTAAAAGTATATTTTAATGTAAATTGTTGGGTTTTTTTACATCATGAATGGAGAAAAAAATGATTTTCACAAAATAAATGTGTTTGTCTACTCATCTCTGATTTCTTTACATTTGGTAAGAAAACGCAAGTAAAGAAATCCCTCGTTTATTGAGGGGGGATCCGTAACCCGAAGTGAAAAAAAAACACGAAGTAGGAATAGTAGTACAAGTAATAGTTTATTTTCTATCTATCTATCTATCTATCTATCTATCTATCTATCTATCTATCTATCT
>NW_023620123.1:0-6994 GCF_014905685.2 Nematolebias whitei
ATGAACATAGGTGTTGCAATCTCGTCTTACCGGATCCCCTTCATTACCCTGAACCCCCAGCAAACCATCCAAGCCACTCAAGCCCTGAAAATAAAAAAGATTTAACATGTTACAAATGTTCAAGATGAGCATATTTCTGAAGCTCAAATTAAAACAATTGGTTCGACTCATTTTGTAAAACCAGTTCCTTTTACCACTTTGGATGAGGTTTGTTTGAGATTTATTGAGACACTTGTGGTTTATTCATCAAATGTGTATACTTGCAGGATTTCCAGGCAGTCCAGAAGGTCCTGGTCTTCCTGTGTGGCCTTCAGTTCCCTACACAAAATATACATTTTACAATATGTGAACATAATGTCACAAAAGTGTGTGCATGTGTTTCATTTTAATTTTCTTTGAGCAAATTAGAGCTTTTGTGACAAAATTACCAGAATGATAGTTTCTGCAGGAACCCCCTACACCCTGGTTTAAAATGTTTCTGAAAGCTCTATATTTCATATGTGCAAAACACAATTATTGATTTCTATTCTATTATGTTGGTATTCAGACATTTTGCACAGAACCACTGTGTTTTCTTAGAGGTATGCATTGTTCATTGTCCTAGTGAAATGTAAACTTTTAAGGCTGATGTCTTCAGCCACGTGGAACATTTTTCAGCCACTCCAGCCACAATTTTTCTGTTTCTATCTTTTTCTCTTACTTTACTCATCTTCACACTCCTGTTTTAGGAGGAAAAAATAAAATAAAACATGATTCCCAGAGTATTGCTGCCATCATCATGCTGGATTGTAGAGATAAATTTATTTTGGTCAACATTTTTAGTAGAATTTGAAAGGCGGTTAGGAAGTTTAATGCTTTTTAAAATTCCAATCAAAGTATTTTTTATGTTCTCAAGACCTTTAGTGAATCATTGCCTCTGTCTGGATACTACACGGTAAGTGCCTGATTAATAAGAGTGCTGCACAGTAGTTTTCACTTGATAAAATTCTATCTCCACAAAAAAGCTTTGAGTTTTATATGAGCATATGTGTTTTTCCATTTAACTTCTGTCCAATAAATGCAGCAAAGCAGAAGAAATGACTGACTGAAGGAGATAGACAAAAGTCATTACCTGTACATGACATTAAAAGTTCTAAATAATGATATTTAGTAAAATTGTTTAAAAAAAACATGCAAAAAACCCAACACCTTCCCATTTTTATTGTTGCTCAGAGCTAATTTGGACTGATGTATTTATTTTATGGTGACAGAAAGAAAATCAAAAACAGGATGACCCTTCAGTCCTGCATCATGGTGAGTTTAGATAAACTGTGATTAATAGTCTCTGAGCTTAATTCTGAAAGGTAGAAAAACTTACTTATTTAAAGACCTTAAATTGGTTTTGTGAAACGTGCCTGATCTGATATCTGCATCAGATCAACAGATGAGTTGTCTTTTTAAAGTAACACTCACGTTATTCCCAGCAGTTCCTTTGGTTCCTTTCCTGCCGGGTTGACCTTTCCCCCCCTTCATGAAGTAAACCAGGACACGTCATAATTCTTAGTTTCCACATAGAATTATTTTTAAAAGTACAGTTGGCCATAAATGACTGCATATTGCAATGAGTATGAATAAAGGTACATATTTAATGTTTAAAATATCAGTTTTGAGAGATTATATATTTTAGATTTACAAAGGTCACGTATTCCTACCTTTGGTCCTTGAATTCCTTTGGTTCCTGGAAAACCAGGAGGACCAGCAGGTGCAGGTTGACCTTTAGCTCCTGGAGGCCCAGTGAACCCCACCTTCCCCACTGAGCCCTAAAAATACATAAAAATTCACTTGTCGGTCGCCATCATAAAGACCAGGTATACAACTGGTTCTAACAGAAAGTTATCCTATATGAAAACGTTTAAAAGATGAATTGCATATAAAAAAAGTTAAAAGTAAAAATGCTTGTTTTTACCCATGTGCCTGGGGTCCCAGTTTCTCCCTTTACTCCTTTTTGACCTTGTACACCCTTTGAAACACATAAAGTTACAGAAACATCATGGTCATACCTCCAAGCAGACCATGAAACGTTAAAACTAAGAAAAATTTCCAGAGTGAAACAATGAAATCTCACCATATCTCCTTTAATACCCGGAGGACCAGCTACGCCTTTCTCTCCACAACTGCCCTGAATTACAACAATCAGTCACACAACAGTAGATTCATGCACAGTAGTTGGAAAATAAACACAAGCTTGGAAATGGCATAAATAAACCTTTGCTCCAGGGTTTCCTGGTTTGCCGTTGTCGCCTCTCATGCCAGGAAAGCCCTGCACACACAAATAATTAGACTTGGAACATATATTATATAGATAAACAATTAAACATGCAGATTTTGTGTGGTCAGTCTAGTATTACACTGCTTTAAAAATGTTATTGTGCTTTATGTGAAAGTAAAAAGTGTAAAGTATCAAACGTGTCCCTGTGTTTCTCTAGCAGAATGTTTTTGTGAAAATGTTTTAAGTAATTTATAAATTTGTGTTTTCACTTTTACTCAAGTGTATTTTGCTGAAAGTCTAATAAAAAAAAAGGAAAAGTAAATTAAAAATGCAGGGGGGGGGGGGGGGGGGGGAACTGGAGCATTACTTTAAAACTAACTATGAAAATGAAAACCATCAGCTGCTTCAAATTAACAGGAAGTGAAGATAATACAGTTTTAAACATAATAACTAAAAGAAGCAACAATATACAGCCAAGTAAAGTTAGTTTTCTTTTGATGTTTTATTTGGTACACATGGTATCTGTACTAAAATGAGAAATTATATTCCCCAAATGCTTTAAATATTGTGTGATTTTTGTCACAGCAGTTTAATTTGTAAATGCATAATGCTAAAGTTAAAAACAAACAAAAAACATATTCCTTTTTACTGTGAAGACTCTGCTTATAGTAACTCTGAGTCTGTTTTAAATTAGCTAAGAGTTTATACTTAAATATATAAGATTTCACCAATAGTACTTTTTTGAATAAATTTAGTATTTTTAATTATATTAGTGGTTAGAGGGCTATGTCATATATTTAACCCATCATAGTATGAATCTGGTCATTGTGATTCCATGAAACCTTCATTATAATGTGTACTGAGGTAACATACAGTCAGTGATTGTCCAGTTTGTCCAGGAGAGCCAACAGTACCAGGACGGCCCTGCAATAGAAAGAGGTTTTGTTCTTTTTCCGTGAATCAAACATTAATGTGCATGTCTCATTTTGAGATGTAGGATGTTTTGCATTATGTAATTTTTGTGATTGATGATGTTCTATAATATTATTTCTGACCACATCAATATCCATACTTACTGTGTGTCCTTGAGGCCCCTTCAAGCCTTTGGTTGCTGCTGGTCCAGTGTCACCTCCAGGTCCAAAGGGTCCATGCTGGCCAGATAAACCTCTGGGACCGGGCTCACCCTGTAAACATGGTAAATGGACTGCCCTTTTATATATATATATATATATATATACATAGTGCCTTTCTATCTAATCAAGATACTCAACGCATTTTACACTACAGTCTGGGTCCTCATTCACCAGTGGTGGGATGTAACCATGTACTGTACTTAAGTGCATTTTTCATGTATCTTGCACTTTACTTAAGTAGAGTTAAACGTGGGTACTTTCGACTTTTACTTCACTATATTTTACATAAACTATCTGTACTTTCTACAAAGTACTACATCACATTTCTATAATGTTTTGTGTTACACGTTAGATTCATGTTGCAGCATTTTGATTTGTTTGTTAGTTTGAAAGTAACCAATGGTGAGAGGGGAGTTGGTCCATTGAATCACTGCAAAGTGGGCAGGTAACGTTAGATCTGTCTTCAAGAAGAGCTGGGCCAATGATGTATATTCTAGTATATATGTCATTGAGCTGGGCACACTGGCAGCACCACTAACACACCCAAAATGGATTCCACCGTGGAGAGTCACCCAGAAGATACGCACCACCCATGGCCTCATTGAAAGACTATTCAGTACCGCAAAACAGATTATCTCTCCCAAAGGAGCCAGACTGGACTAAAAAAACTTTGAAAACCAACTTCTTCTGAACTTTAGCAAGAAATTCTTGCTGCAATATTAAAATGTGTCAGTTCATGGGATGTTAGGAGACAAGAGATTTCTCCAATCGTCTTGTCTCCAAATGGCTCAACACTCGGGTCCAAGTTTTGAAAATGGTGTCAGGAAGTTAAAATATTGTTCACTATTGACCCATTACAAAGTTGACTAGACAATATTTTAACTAGAGCTGATGACAAACTGGAGTTGAAATGATCAGAGCCTGTTCCTTTCTAAGTTGTGTCTAATGCTCCTTTTTTCAGGCAGACAACTTTTACTTAAATGTTTTAACTGCAGTTAAAATTACACATAGATTTTTCTTTGTGTTAAATAAAAACTTTCAAAGGTATAATCATTCCTCTTTCTTATTTTGCTTAATGTCATTTAACTCTGCATGTCATCCCTAAAATTCTGACCCACAGAATCACAAGTCCAAGTGTGAACTGTGTCACAGAGTAAACACAATAAAAACGTGTATCTGCAGCATTGATCATTAAAATGACACAACACTATTAATGTATTACAGAAAATATACATACTGTAGGCACACTTAATGATACTGTAGACCATTGCATTAGGTAATACATTTAGCAAGTACTTTTACTTTTAATACTTTAAGTATTTTTTAAGCAAGTACTTACTTACTTTTACTCAAGTAAAAACATTAATGTGATACTTCTACTTTTACTAGAGTACATTTTTGTCTGTTTATATGTACTTTTACTTAAGTACAGTGCTTGAGTACTTTTTCCACCACTGTCATTCACCCATTCATACAGTACTTTACTATATTTATACAAAGAATAATCAGTGCTTTATCACATTCATACATTGATGGGACACACATCAGAGGCAATGACGGGCTCAGTGTGCTGCTCAGGGACACTTCGGCATGTGACTGCTGGTGGAATCGAATCCCCAACTCTTGCATTGGAGGACGACTGCTCTAACCACTCAGCCACAGCTGCCACAAGCAGCAGTCATAATATTTAGTCATATTTTGCCACAAACAATTACAATGTTTTTTATAAACATGCTGCTTCATAATTTGTAAAAATAAAGTTCTTCATCACAGACAGACCTTTAACCCTGGAAGCCCTTGTTCCCCTCTGTCTCCTGGTGGCCCCCTGCCTCCCTGTGAACAAACACAGATCAGAAGGAAAATTTCATCCAAACTTTTGAAGTCTGATTATTCATTTGTAAGGATGGTACCATTTGCTGTTTTCTGTTTGTGTCTGTTTCCCTAGTGTTTCCTCGTCAGTTTAATTGTTGCCACCTTTGTCTCGTCACACCTGTTGTAATCACGTCTGGTCTGTCCTTGTATATAAGCCTCCTGTTCTGTGTTGTTCCTTTGTCGGGTCGTATTCGTTGGGTCTCCTGTGTTCTCTTGCGTCTTCTGAGTCTTCCCTGAGTTTCCTGAGTCCTCCCTGAGTTTCCCTTTGAGCCATCCATTTTCATGCAAGTCTTGCTGCCACGTCAGCTATTATTTTGTTCTTTATTTTCTATTAAAATACTTATTTTTGTAATCTGCCGAGTTGAGTCCTGTCTGCACTACTGGGTTCGTTCCTGACCACCAAATCCTGACATTACGACCCGAACCACACATTAGAACCCAGCGGGCAGGATTCTCTCGGCAGCTCACCTTTTTTCTTTTTCTCCTCCGAGCCTCGAGATGAGTAGATCCACAATCCGGTGCGGCGGGTTTTGGACTAAGCCCGTCCATCCACAAGGATGTTATGACCAGGAGGTGGAAATCCTGTCCTCTCCACTCCTGGTCCTCGAGGAGGACAGAGCTCGGTACCGGGGAAGCCACCGCACCACGGTTTCTGAGTCCGCTTCGCCCGGCTACTCGGGATGGACGTCGGGGGAGGACGAAGAGCTCGAAGAGGAGTTTGGTTTTGTTCCGGTCCCTCGACTCACCCGTCGTCGCTCGGGAGGTAGGAAGCGGTCCCGAAGGCAGCCCGCGGCGACTGGGCCGGTTTCGCCGGCTGAGCAGAATTTTAGAGTTGGTTCCGGTGTTTCTGTGGGGGCCGGATCCGCCGCCTCACCTCTCAGGTTTTCGGTGGGGGCGAGGTCCGACGTCCCGCGGGGGCTCCGGTCCACTTCTGCTCGGTTCGGCGGGTCCGGTCCGGTTGACGTTACTGGGGCGGATTCCGTGGCCTCACTCTCCAGGTTCTTGGTGGGGGCGGAGTCCGGCCTCTCGCCGTCACATCGCGCCGCGGCTGTCCAACCCGGCCGGTCTGTACCTCTGGGGCATTCTTCCAGTGACTCTGTGGGGGCGTGTTCCGCCGCCCCACCTCTCAAGTTTCCGGTGGGGGCGACACCTGACTCCACACCCTCACTTAAAGACACTGGCCCATCAATCACGTATTCACCCCATGAATTAGCCCAAATAAACCAGACTTTACTAGATTTATTTACTTCTGCTAAAAATAACCCGGACTGCTCAGATGTTTTATTTTCCCTGATGGAAGAATCCTTAGTTTCACGTCCCGGCCTCATTCAGCTCCCTGAGTATAACCATTTATTAATAAAGATTAGGTCACTCCTCACACCCAAGGTCACTTATACACACCCTGAACTCTCCTCTGCTCCTCTGACTCCTGGACCCATCACCTTCGCTGCTGTTCCGCCTGCTGAGTGCCTCGCCATTGGTGCACCTGCTTCTGTCGCCTCAGAATCAGTTTCTGTTTCCCGTCGCCGCCGCCGCCGCAGAAGATCAGTTCCTGCCGTCACCACAGAGGAGTCGGTTCCTGCCTCCGCTGCAGCTCTCCAGGCTCCCACGCCGTCTGCTGCAGAGCCACAGGCCTCTCCATCGTCTGCTGCAGAGCTCCAGGTCTCTCCGTCGTCTGCTGCAGAGCTCCAGGCCTCTCCGTCGTCTGCTGCAGAGCCACAGGCCTCTCCGTCGTCTGCTG
>NW_023620123.1:7004-7414 GCF_014905685.2 Nematolebias whitei
GTCGTCTGCTGCAGAGCTCCAGGTCTCTCCGTCGTCTGCTGCAGAGCTCCAGGTCTCTCCGTCGTCTGCTGCAGAGCTCCAGGTCTCTCCGTCGTCTGCTACAGAGCTCCAGGCCTCTCCGTCGTCACCTGCAGCCAACCCTCAGGTCCTTTCGTCGTCCGCTGCAGCTCCCCTGGACTCCATGATGCAAGCTGCAGCTCCCCAGGTTCCCACGTCATCTGCGGTTCTCTCCAACTCTCCAGAGGGGTCGACGCTCTCCAACTCTTCAGAGGGGTCGACGCTCTCAGCATCTCCAGAGGGGTCGACGCTCTCAGCATCTCCAGAGGGGTCGACGCTCTCAGCATCTCCAGAGGGGTCGACGCTCTCCGCTTCTCCAGAGGGGTCGACGCTCTCCGCTTCTCCAGAGGGGT
>NW_023620124.1:0-7409 GCF_014905685.2 Nematolebias whitei
ATTATTTATTATATTTTAAAAATCACAAAAAGTGTCTGGAAGGTGAGCCCCCAAGAGACAGGCAGTGAAAGTTCAAGATGAGAGACGTGAAATTAGGGAAGCGCTTTGTCATATTTTAGTTCTGCTGCAGAGAGAAAGCAAAGGATGGAATTTGTCGTCACTTGAAGCCAAATCAGAAAATCCTTGCACCTGCATTGAAATCAGAGTTTCTCGATGAGAAAATGTTAATCTAAGGTTTTGCAGGATGGGGATTGAAAATACCTGCTCCACCTCAGGACTGTGGAGGGGACGTGAGAAGACATTAAGTGCGTCAGCTGTGCTGCCAACCAACTAAAGTCCCAAATAAAGTGGCAGTAGAACTGAACTGATTGCAATGAGCTGTTGCTGAGAACCTAGGAAGAAACTGTGCGTGAGTATTATGATAAAACTTTGGTAAGTCCGTATTTATTTAAATAAAAACTGTTTAATTAAATATAAGATAATTAAGAAAGTCCTAAATATTACTAATAAACTTTTTTCATTCGATCAAACAAACTGGACGAGGAGACTTTGCAGAGCCTGGAATTGTTTGTTGACGAGTGTTTCGAAAGCTTAGTCATGGGTAAGCCTAAAGAAACATCCGGTGCTGCTAGCGATTCAGCTAACATCCCCAATGCTAAGCGGCATCGACAGGGCAGCTCAGACAGCGTTACTGCACCGTCTCCTGACGATTCAGGTTTAAAGGAGATATTGGAGTCAATTGACCAGAAGCTAACTAGCTTGGACGCCCGACTAGCATTAGTAGAGATGCTGCATAAAGAGTTTCAAGGCCTCAGGGAGTCTTTGGAATTCAGCCAACAACAGGTAGCATCACTTGCTAGTGAAAATCAGGAGCTGAGAGGAACGGTTAAACAACTCACCGAGGAGATGACGCTGCTATCCGGGGATAATAAAAAAATCAAAGAATCGATCCTGGATATCCAAGCCCGGAGCATGCGGGACAATCTCGTCTTCTCGGGAATACCGGAGCGAGCGGACGAGGTCCCTGAGGCCTCCGTCCGTGACTTCTTTCAGAACCAGCTGAAGTTGCCGAGTGACGCGGTTAAATCCATCACTTTTCACCGGGTCCACCGCCTCGGAGGTAAGAAGCCTGGAAGCAATCGGCCGCGGCCGATTGTAGCTAAGTTTGAACATTACAAACAGAAAGAACAAATTAAAAGCCGAGGTAGAGAACTGCGTGACACGAACTTTAGCATGAACGACCAATTCCCTGCAGAGATTCTGAGTAGAAGGCGCGTCCTGTTCCCGATTAGAAAGAAAAATATAAACGAGGGCAGAAGAGCTGTGGTGGCTGTGGACAAACTGTACATCAACGGTCAGCTGTTTAGAGATCCAGAGGTTACTCCCTGGCTCTATTAATAATATAAATAAGGTAAGTATGATCTTCAGTTGCTAATTTTACTTAAAATGTATTAGCAAGCATATATATTCATATTACTTACCAGATATTTATGTAATTTTTCAGCACAGCTCGGTTGGTGGGTTACACAGATGGTGGTGGTACACGGTGGCATGACACTTAATGTGGTAAGGGGGTTCTTTTTTTATTTTTTCTTCTTTTATCTTTATGTGTTTATTGTGTTTATTATCATCTCACTTTATTTTTTTTGTCTCTATTTTTCTGACTCAATAATTATTAGCACACAGGCACAAAGGCTTACATATATCCATATACATACATACAAATACCTCATAAAGGAATACATGCATGATTTACCTTCAAAAACAGCACTTAGTTTATCTATAAATCATAAATAATCAATCATTAAGGATTATGTTATTGTCTGGGTGTTTTACTATTTTTGATATTTGTGATAATGGGTGTGGTTTAATTATATTTTCACAAGCACAAATATGGGCATCTTAAGGTTTGTCACATGGAATATTAATGGAGCCGGTAGCCAACATAAAAAAAATAGAATCTTTAGCCAGATTAAAAGATTAAAGGCAGATGTTGTATTACTCCAAGAGATTCATAAATTACCGTCAACTGTGGATGAGCTAAAATCTCCTGAGTTTCCTCATGTATTATCAGCCTGCTATAACTCAAGACAGAGAGGAGTAGCAATATTAATACATAAAAATGTGAACTTCACAATATTAGACACAGTTATAGACCCGCAAGGTAGATATATAATATTAAAATTATCCATACTCAGTCAAAAATATTGTATTGTTAGCTTATATGGGCCAAATGTGGACGATGCTGCTTTTTTTCATGATCTCTTTTCTACTCTATCAAATCACATGGATTGCTCGCTGGTACTGGGAGGTGATCTTAACTTTGGTCTAGATAACAAAATAGACAGGCTGAATGCAGTAGGAGCTCAACGCAGTTGGCAATCCATAAATGTAGTTAAACAGTACATGAGTGATTATGGACTCTGCGATGCATGGCGGTCTCTTCACCCTAATAGTAAAGAGTATTCTTTCTTTTCACATGTGCATCACTCTTACTCTCGTCTGGATTATTTTATAATCAGCAACTCATTGCTGACCAACATTTCAGACACTAAGATACACCCTATTGCTGTCAGTGATCATGCACCAGTTACTTTAAATTTAGATAATAAGAAAGAAATCCCAAAAAGTATAAACTGGAGATTAAATACCTCACTGCTTATGGATGAAGAATTTATACAATACTTTAAAAATGAATGGACATCGTATTTAGAGTTTAATGACTTGCCAGGTACATCAGCGTGTACACTCTGGGAGGCTGGGAAAACAGTTATGAGAGGGAAAATAATATCCTACGCAACAAACAAAAAGAAAAAAGAAAATAAACGTATTGAGGATTTAGAGAAATCTATCAAATTATTAGAAAGTTTACAAGGAGAGGAAACACAGAAAAAACTACGTAAGATAAAATTAGAACTAAATGAATGTATTGACAAAAAAAACAAATTCTTAGTACAAAGACTTCGCTTGGAACATTTTGAACACAGTAATAAATCCGGTAGCTTTTTAGCTAATCAACTCAAATTAAATAAAGAAAAAACGTCTATATATGGTATTAAAGACACAAATGGTAACATAACTTATGACGAGGAAAAAGTAAATAGTGTTTTTAGAGATTTCTATAAAACTCTATATACTCCACAAATAAACCCAACAGATGAAGATATTAATCAATTCTTGGAGAGAGTAATACTTCCAAAACTAGACAGTAGTCAATCTTCAGAACTAGACTCACCATTAACATCAGATGAGCTCCGTGAAGCCATTAAAAACATGCCTAATAAGAAATCTCCAGGCCCAGATGGATATCCAGCAGAATTTTATAAAGAGTTCTGGAACATCCTGGAACCAATATTTCACAGAATGCTACATGAGTCAGAAGAAAATGGCAGGTTTCCAACACATATGAACTCAGCCAACATTAGTCTACTATTAAAACCAGGCAAAGACCCAGTACTACCTACCAGTTATCGCCCCATCTCTCTTATTAATGTAGATGTTAAAATAATTAGTAAAGTCCTCTCTAAAAGATTAGAGAAAATAATTCCTCTCATTATTCATCCTGACCAAACTGGATTCATAAAAGGAAGACACTCGACCACAAATACACGCAGATTATATAATTTAATAGAGTATTCATATAGTAAAAATATTGAAACGGCTATTTTGTCTTTGGACGCAGAAAAAGCATTTGATAGGGTAAACTGGAAATTTTTATTTTCTACATTGAGTAAATTTGGTTTTGGGGACCATTTCATTAATTGGTTAAAAATATTATATAACTCACCAAGAGCATGTGTCAGGACAAATAATCAAATATCTTCAAGCTTCTGTTTACAGAGGGGGACCAGGCAGGGATGTCCACTTTCACCTGCACTATTTGCTATTTTTATTGAACCTTTAGCAGCAGCAATAAGACAAACTGCTGATATTAAAGGTATACTGTGTAGAAATATAGAACATAAAATTAGTCTTTATGCTGACGATGTCTTACTTTTTCTTCAGAACACAGAAAAGTCAATATCTAATCTTATCGAATTAATAAACTCATTCTCAAAAGTTTCTGATTATTCTATAAATTGGTCAAAATCCACAGCTCTTCCAATAAACTGCGTGTTTAATACTTCTCTCAATGAACGACTACAATCAGGTAACATTACATACTTGGGCATTAATATTTCTCCTAGATTAGAAGACTTAATAAAATTGAATCATATCCCAATTTTAAAGAACATTGAAGATGATCTTACTAGATGGAAATCTCTGCCCATATCACTTATGGGAAGAGTTGCCTCAGTAAAAATGATGGTCCTGCCGAAAATAAACTATTTATTCTCAATGATTCCAAATAAACCTTCAACTGAATGGTTTAAGTCACTGGACTCTTTGATATCTAAATTCCTTTGGAAAAACAAAACTCCACGTATTAGCTTAAAAGCATTACAGAAATCTAAAGATACCGGAGGGTTAGAACTTCCCAACTTCTATCACTACTATTTAGCCAATAGGTTACAATATATCTCAAAGTGGTTAAATCCAAATACATTAGATGAAACTTGGATAGACATAGAACAAACTTTATGCAATAATATTAAGATTTCAGATCTACCGTTTATTAGCACAAATATAAAAAGACATGTTTGCTTTAAAAGCATCAGTATTAGCTCTTCTCTGACAGCATGGTGGGAGTATTTGAAAATGACAAAATCTTCACTACTCCCCTGTAGACATACACCCATCTGGAACAATCCTGACATCCTACAAGAAAATAATATGTTAAATTTCCCAGGTTGGAGAGTCAAGGGAATTGAACGTCTGGAACACATATATGAAGGTGTAGACTTTATTCCATTTAATAATTTAATAATACAATTTGACATTGAAAATAAATACTTCTTACAATATCAACAAATTAAGTCTATCATAAAAAAGAAATTTAAGCTTAATAAAACTTTGTTAGAAACACCAATATGTGTGTTAGAGTTCCTTAATCTTAAATCCCCCAAATTATTATCTAAAATATACAAGAAATTGTCTAGAATCAATGACTCCATAATGTTACCTGTTGCAAAATGGGAGTCAGATTTATCAATCAATTTTGACCAAAACACCTGGTCTCAAATATGTTTAAGAACATTTAAAATGACTAGAATCTCCAACTTACAATTAATACAGTATAAAGTTCTTTATAGAGTACATTATACAGGTCAGCGAATGTTTCGGATGGGATTTACATCATCTAACAACTGCTCACAGTGCACAGGCAATATTCCTGATGATTATATCCATGCACTCTGGTTCTGCCCACCCGTTCAGAGGTTCTGGGTCCAGGTTTGTGAAGACTTGTCTGAATGTCTGAAATGTAATATTCCACTCTCTCCGTCTGTTTGCTTATTGGCTATCTTGGAAGATGTTACCCTGGAAAAAAATACATGTCGCATGATTTTCACTGCCTTATGCATCGCAAAGAAAACCATACTCCTGAATTGGAAAAATAAAAATAATCTTAGTATTAATCAGTATAAAAATCTGCTGTTAGATCATATTAGTCTTGAAACAGCATCTGCCGACACATTGGATCAATCTCTGTGGGCTCCTTTGATCGGCTCCGTTACATAGTGAGGGTGGGTAGTCTGGGATCTGACCTTGTGGGGCCTTGGGGTTGATGTGGAGGTGGGTGTATGGGTTTGGGGCCCCGGGGGGGTTGCCGGGGGCTGGGCTCTTGGGGGTACCTGGGCAGGGGGGCACTGCTTTCCCTCTGGGGAGGGCCTGGGTGGTTCTGGGGGATGTCTGCTGGTGGCTGCATGCAGGCCCTCAGGTGGTCTATGGCGGCGGTCGTGGGTCACCGATCTGGTAGCCCGGCTGTGCTGATGTGGGTTCGGGGTGGGCGCGGGGGCTTGGGGTTCTGGGGGCTTGTCGCCCCCGGGCTTGGGCCTGTGGGGTTCGGGGATCTTGGGCTCTGGCGGGCGGGTTGCCGGGCTCTGGGCCGGCTTGCGTTCTGGTGCCCGGTTCTGGGCGGGGGCCTTCGGCTCGCTGGTGGGTTGTGGGTCATGGGCTGGGGGGTTGGGTGTTTGGGGGCGTGACCAGTAGCCCCTAGGAGGGGGTAGTTTGACCCAGCCTAGGTGTCTAGTGTGCTATGTGTTTTGAGAGATGTCCGAATGAGGGGTGGGTGTAGTATTTCTTCTGGAGTGGGGATGGGGTGGATGTCCTTGGGGGCGGCCCGGGACTGTGCATGGCCGGCTGGCTGGCCCCTTTCCTGTGGTGGGGGCTCGATCCCGGTGCTTCCTGGCACTGTCGGCGGTTGGGCGGGCGCTCTTGGCCGGGTCGTCCTGGTGGGGTTTGGCTCCATCTGGTAGCGGGCTGACTGCGATCTGTGGGGGTCCTGGTGGCCCTCGGGTGTGTAGGCTGCTGGTGCAGCTTCTGGCGGCCCTCGGGGCTCTGTCCCTCTCTGGTCTGGAGCTCAGCGGGCCTGACGGTCGGTCCAGATGGAGAGGTGTCTTGGCCTCAATCCCTGGGTGGACCTTGGGGGGGCTGGGGGGGGGGGCTGTTGGGTCAGTGGGGGAGCTGACCCCCTGTGGGAGCATTTGCTCTCACAGTTATTTCTCCCCATCCCTCACCATGCACCTCCACCCTCTTCATTTCAATTCCATACATTTAGGGTTGTTTGGGCTCGGGTGTGCTGCAACAATTTTACATCTTTGTTGACCATAGCCACCTGGGACTCAATTTTATTGTACACCTTAGACATTCATTCATAACATCCTCATGACATTCATATATAGGAATTTGAGGTGGGCACATGGCTATGGGTGGTGGGATGACCTTACTCTCACCCCCTGTGCCTGTGCTCACAACGGTTGCATTTAGACACTAGGGTTTGGATAGAGTTGGGGTGGAGGGGAAACTGGCACCATGCCAGCCTTTGCTCCTTCTTCTTTCCTTTTTAATGGCACTATACAACAACACACATCAACAGCACATCTAGGGGTGGGGGTGTATGTGTCGGGGTCTTATTTTTAGTTATTTATTTATTTTATTTTATTTTTTTCTCCTCTTCCTACCCACCTAGTTCCCTGACTGCCATTCCGGGAGTGGGGTCCGGGAGAAGGGCAGGCCGTCGGGTGTTGACCAGGACTATGTGGGGGTTCAGGGTCTGGGGGTTGCCATGGGCGGTGCTGGCGCTGTGCTCTCCCTGGGGTTGTTTGGACCCCCTGAGCTTGGCTCTTGGGTGCCATGGTTGGCCCGCTGGCCGGGGTGGCTGCCGGGGCCTGGCGGGCGGTCGGCTGGGGGTGCGTGCTTGGTTGTTGGCGGTGTGTGGGGGTGGTCGGTGGCGTGTCCTCTTCATGGTGGGGGGGTATCCTGTCGGCGGGGCATGGCCTGGGCCGGGTCTGGGGTATTGGCTCTTCTCC
>NW_023620125.1:0-7407 GCF_014905685.2 Nematolebias whitei
TATATATATATATATATATATATATATATATATGTATACATATTTATTATTATTATTTATTAAAATCCAAGAGGTTGTGAAAGTATCTGGAAGATTTCCAAATAAATCTTTGCACTTGTCTGATATAAGTAAAAATTATAAATATACAAGTCCCTCTTGTAAATGAGTCCCTGTGGTTCAATGAGGCTAGCCTGTATAAATAAAGGTTGAATAAAAAACAAATACCATAAAAGTACATGAAGAATTTAATAAAAACATGAATATTAATCAAATTGAGAGACTTAAAGTTAATTCTGTGTTGGTTTAAAGTGGAGACGATTACAAAATTTCATCAGTTGTTGACAAATATCCAATCATCACTTCCTGAAAGGTTAATTAAAATCCCTCCAATAATTCATCAGATATTTTGCTAACAGACAGAGATGACTTGACTCCAGGAGTTAATGTCAAAGTTTTCAGAACAAATATTGTGTGATCTGTTAGCACTCAGAGTTTGTGCTGTGAATGACTCCCAGCTACTACCACACCAACATCTCAGCTCCATGGAACTGATTTATTCACAACTATTTGTGTTTAAGGTCACTTAGCTGTGGCGGCCATCTTGAATGGACTGACTCCACAGGTTGATGAACATGAAATGATTACTTTCTGAGTGTCAGTCAACCTGTCTAGTGGTTCATAAGATATTTTGCTAACAGGACACACACAGACATGGGTGAAGACTTGAATTCCTTCTGATGAGTTTCTTTGAGAGCAGCTTCAATGTGGAGTCAGTGCTCGATACTTCAACATGTTTTAGAGCTTCAACGTTTTAGAGTCCAGAGTTTTTACAGACTGCACAATGATGAAGACATCTAAAGAGCTTCAGGTGAATCTGAAGCAGCTGCTCACTGAACCAGGAGTCCACGATTCATTCATCTCAATCTTCAGCTTCATTTAGACACAGGAACCTCAGTAGAGCTCTTTGGTGATGCAGCATTTGTTTGTTTAAAGGAGTGTTAGCAAAATATTTCAGCAAACAGATGTTTGACATGTTTGATCCTCTTCAGAGGTTTTAGACCACCACTGCTCTGCTCTGATGTTTGTTTCAGAGACACCGGACTCTGCAGCCTTCTTTGGTCCCACTCAGCTGATTGATACATGCGTTGGTTGTCATGACAACCGCTTCACTGGTCCTACATGTGAGGCTGAACTTTGAAGAAGTGTGTGTGTTACAAACACGACACCAGATCTGTTCCAGCATTTAACGTGAAGTGGGTTTAAAGTCTTGACACAAATACACAAATCATGACATCGTCCATGTTTACTGTCAAATAAACATTTAAAAACTTTGAATAAACACCAAAACAGTTCATGTTTACACATTTTATTCTGATTTTTATTGCAGTTGTCATTTGCAGAGTTTTAAAACGTCCATCCTAAACTTGACTTTTTTCCAGCAGTTACCTGCAATAATCAATAAAAACAATATAAGACATCAAATAATCAAATGTGTAAGTACACAGCATTCTCTAGACATTTGTTTAAAAAAGGTACTTACCTTTGTTTTTCCTCAGCTGTCAGTCACCTAAAAAACTAATAAATACAAAGTCAACATAAGAACATTGACTTTATTTACATAAACTACATTTATAAAATACTTCTTTTAAAATGGACTCGTCTTGTTTCATTTTTATTCCAGGTGGCAGCAACTTACAAAAAACACAAGATATTAGTAATACACAGGAGTTGTGTACAAATATTTAAATGATGTTCTGGATATTTGTTTCCTTTTTTCAGATCTTTTTCAAGCTGGTTAGCAACAAACTACCAGATATAATGGATAAATATTAGAAAGGTTTGTGTTTCACATGAAATAGACTTTAAAACTGTAAATATTTATGTACAAAAGGTACTTATCTTTCTTGTCCAAGGGTTCTCCCCCCACCCCCCACTGAAAAAAGAACAATAAACAAATGAGTAAACAAATAAAAACAACATCCATAAACTTTGTAAATAAATAAAATATTATAAATATTTTAAAGGTACTTATCTTGGGGAGTTTCCCCCCCGATGATAACCTGCAATAAAAAGGACAAAATTTAAAACATTTTTAAACATTTTAAAAATTACTATTAAAATTTTTTTTCTATTAAAAAGATTTTTTTATTTTTTTATTTTTCTATTAAAAATAATTTTTATTTTTTTGTATTAAAAAGATACTTACGTTTGTTTTCACGGTGATATCACTCCCCCCCACACACACAAAGAAGAAAATCAGAGCTGGTCCAGACTCTGCAGGAACCTGGAGCTCTGCTCCTCCTCCTACTGCTCCTCCTCCTACTGCTCCTCCTCCTACTGCTCCTCAACAACTATTTACAAAGAGGGAGGAACCTCACCATACCAACCTGCTCCTCCTCCTGTTCCTCCTCAACAACTATTTACAAAGAGGGAGGAACCTCACCATACCAACCTGCTCCTCCTCCTGTTCCTCCTCAACAACTATTTACAAAGAGGGAGGAACCTCACCATACCAACCTGCTCCTCCTCCTGTTCCTCCTCAACAACTATTTACAAAGAGGGAGGAACCTCACCATACCAACCTCCTCCTCACCTTCCTCCTCTTACTCCTCTCGCCTGTACAAACTCCAAATGCACCACCAAATGTGCAGCTGCACCACGTTCTGCCCATGCTCCTCCTCCTCCTCCACGTCCTCCTCACCTTCCTCCTCCTCCTCGTCCTCCTCCTCCACATCCTCCTCACCTTCCTCCTCCTCCACCTCGTCCTCCTCCTCCACATCCTCCTCACCTTCCTCCTCCTCGTACTCCTCCACGTCCTCCTCACCTTCCTCCTCCTCCTCAACGTCCTCCACCTCCTCGTACTCCACCACCACCTCCTCCTCATACTCCACCTCCCCCTCCTCCCAGGAGAACGGCCTCTGGAAGTATCTTCGAACCCCCACGGTGATGTCATCATTGATGACATCAGAGGAACCTGATGGGAAAGAAAGATCTCCAACACTCCCATCATTCAACCTCTGCCTCTTCCCACTAACTTGCTCGGAGCTGCAGGCCTCCCTGCTCCTCTTTCCGGAGCGGAGGCCCGACGTCCGGGAAGCAGCGGCAGCCCCAGCCGGAGCCCCAGAAGGACCAGGACGGGCCTCAGGATCAGGCGATGGAAACCGGACTGGGTGTCGTGGGCCATCTGATGGGAAATCAAATCCACTTGAGATCAGAACATTGATCATATGAGACGAGAACAATCAGCTACAATCATGAGTGAAGTGACGATCATTTACAATGTGAAGCTGCAGGAGCAAAACCTCTGATGTGTTATTGAACCATCGCTGCTCCTCCATGCACCTCCACAATTATTACATCATTTTACAGGTTCTTCACATTTTAATGGACATTTTAAACTGTTCAATTAGCAAGAGAAGCTTTTAGACAACAAGAGCAAATGTTTACACACAAACAGCTCATTAACACCCAACATGTTTACAACTTGTGGACTAAAATAGTTCAAACCTTTGTGTCTCTTTAATTTGTTATAAATTAAATTATTGAACTTTAAAGTTTTCAGAGAAACATCTTAAATCATAGCCAGCACTGAAATTACTAAAAGTGAAATAATGGCAGTTCCATTTGCATAAAATATTATTAATTTCATAACTACTGCAGCTCCTTAGGAGGCAGATTAATAAAAACTGATTAAATTTAAAACAGTTGTTTAAAGAACCATAGAAACGGTAAGTTGATTGAAAGTGACCAACTTAAATGTTAACAATAATAAACAGCAGCAGTTATTAAAATTATTATTTTTAACTATAAATAAAAACACTTTGTGTCTTGTGTACAGAAACTTGATAGTTACATCATATTAAATAACTACAGACACTTGGCTAAATGCTACAACACAGGTCTTGGAGCTAGCTAGCTACAATTAGCCTCCCGGTGCTACGCTGCGTGATGACGTCACTACGCCAACGCACCTGTACGCACGCGTCTGACGCTCTGAGTCTAAAATTCCATCATCTCCATCACGGCAACGTAAAAAACATTTTTAGCATTTTATGACTTTTGGCCCTGTCGCCATTTTGTTTTACTAGCTTGGACGCAAAAAAAACATTAAATATGAAAAAATAAACATTAAAACATTAAAACAAAACAAAAAATTGTTGTGTTTTCAAATCCTGCCAACCGGTATTAAATTCTACACTTTTTCCGGGAGAATTGTGACATTTTTTCAATTGCATGCTTTAATTTTAATTTTAAGTTTGTTTCTAAACAAATTATTTTTCCAACCAGCTTTTAATGACTTAATTTAAACTTTTTACCTTGAAATTAAACGTGTCGCCCTATTTTTTTCACCAATTGTTGATTTTTAAAGAACATTTTTCAAGTTTAAGCAGGATGCTAACACTCGTACATTTCTGTCTAAAAATATAAAAACAGATGGAAGTTGTCTGACCTCCAGGGGGTCCGTCACGATCACGAACATCCTCGGGCCGTCTCCAGAAGAAGAACTCCTCACCGAAGCTCATCTCGAGTCTTTTTCACCAAGTCTTTACTCTGAGTACAAATAGTCCACACCGGTTCAAGTCCAGATGCGAAAAGAGCGATAGAACAATTTAACAGTCTTTGAATAACAGATTCCACGTGACGTCAGCGCGTGCGTGCGTGCGCACGGCGCCTAATGGATTTTTAATATTAATCTGAGTGAAGCAGAACCCAGTTACACCATCATGGAGGACATGAACCTGCATGGACCTGGATCTTACCCTGAAACAAACTGTTAAAGAAACAATAAAGACCTCATTTTAATTTACTCACAGGATTAAATCCTGTTAAGAATAAATATGAATGGCAAATATTTAATTTGTTTATAATGAAGAAACATGACCTTGACAAAGAAAATGTTTTATATTGTTAATCTGTTTATAATTTATGGTAAATCTCTGACACATCCCTCAGATTTTTGCCTCAGTTGAATTCAGTTCAGTTTTTTTTTACAGGTCAATTCACAATAGAAGTTTAATCAAAGCATTTAAAAAGTTCAAATCCAGATTAATCCTTACCTGATCAAGAATCTAATCCAATTACAGTCAAATAATTCAAGTTAAACAAACCAACATCTGTAATGGTCACTGGCAGTTTAATACAGCCTTACATGTATTTCCATTTCCCACTTATTTTATGATCTTGTCCACGAGACAAATATGACCATTTATTATTAATTATTGTCCCCTGCAAGGTAATGAGTATTTTCCCAATGAGTGTTTGAACGTGTTTATTTGTTTGTGTAAATTTGTTTGTGTAAACATACGTTTTGGGGTGACAGCAGAGAAGAGAACTTAAAAGGAGGAAGTGACGCGTTTTTCCGCTCTCGCCTTGGGTGCGCGTGCACCTGCCGAGGAGGATTTGTCACGAGGCCGTTGTCCTGGACTGCCTGTGGACTGTTTATCAGGCCGAGTTGGGATCGTGGTGGATCAGGAACTTTCTTCTTATCCAGGACTGCAGGGGAAGCACGCTAAATGGACTTGAAATTCTGGTGACGTCGCTTCTTTTTATTTCGGCGCGCCGACGCCTGGATGGATTGAGTGCGCGTTTCCCTCATCCCACCTTCAAACAAACTTTCCTTCTAAGAGGTCAAGGAGGACTGAAAGTTGGTGCAGCTTGGTTTTTGATTCATGGGGTTTGTGGGGTTTTGACTGAAATGTTGGGGGAATGAAGCGTTTGGGTTGTTTGTGTGCACAACTGATTTGTTTGTTTAAATTGTGTAAAGGGCATTAAATGTTTTCCTTCTGGCCAATATCATTAGTTTGTTTATGAGAGCTTTTTTGCATGTTTGGGTGAATCATTTCCTGTTTACTAGGTTATGCTTTCTCCTCAACCAGTATAAGTTTTAAGCGCTGTCAGCTCCAGGCACTGCCCGTGACTTATTTAGCGTAATGTGATTAATCCCCTTTAACCAAAGCGGTGGGGGCAGGCAAGGCCGGAATAACCATATGGGCAACTGGGCAACTGCCCAGGGGCCCATGATCTCTAAGGGGCCCAGGGCAGTGAGGGCACAAGCAAAATATCTGGTTATCTCCTGCTTTACTTGGAGCCCTGC
The DNA here is from genome assembly GCF_014905685.2 of Nematolebias whitei. NCBI lineage: Eukaryota > Metazoa > Chordata > Actinopteri > Cyprinodontiformes > Rivulidae > Nematolebias > Nematolebias whitei. The sequence goes on from NW_023620125.1 coordinate 6,095, forward strand.
GCTGCACAGAGACACTTCCACTGCATGTGTGCAGCCCTGCCTCCTCCCAGCGGCTGCTGCAGCTTTCTTTTTGCTTTTTTTTTTCAATCGGATCCTCGCGACCTGTCAATCAACTCAGAAGGCGTGTCAGTAACTGACCAATCGACGACCTCAATTTGTCCCAAAGGTAAACGCCCCTTACCTGCTGACAAGCTCATACGTTTTTTTTTCTTGAGAAACATGGTTTTAATTAAAACAACAAGTTTGTATCTGTTGTGAGATGATTTGAGCAGTTTTGCAGTTTTTTAATCTACTTAATGAAGAATAGTATGACTTAAAATCGTTCATAAAACACGAAGGAGGACTTATTATCCCTCCTCTTACTACAGAGAATGTAGTGCTTTGCTATAAGTACGACTATATTTATGGCATCAGAGAAAGCTGAGCTTAAGTTATCCACGTAAAGTAAAATGTTATCAGCATGAAAAGAAGGAATGTTAAGTTTGAGATTAATCCAGTTTCTGATGTCTGACCAAACACTTTGTATTGACATGAAAAAAAATTGCTCGAGGGATTCATCTAGTGATTTACAACAGACACACAAATCAACATGAAATTTAAATCTTCTTTGCAGAAACATGGCTGCAGGATATATCTTATTCATTATTTTAAAATGATTCTCCTTCACTTTAGAAGATTTAGGTCATTTGGCAAATTTAGAATGAGCAGAAGTCATACTGGTTTTATGATTTATATTGGGAGGTTTCTCGAAGGAATCTTTGTTATAATCAGTAAATCCTTTGTCGCAAACATTCATTGATCATCTTATTTCATTTGAAGTCAACTAAGTTACAGCAATTAATTTTAATGTGGGCATCAAATCGTCACCTTTGAATTTACAATATTTTTAATTCATTGAATCAGATGTTGGTCAGGTTACTTCTTGTTGTGCCATTAGCTCTAAAATAGTTACTGAATCAAGTGTTTCCTTCCATCCATCCGTGGGGGTAGCAGCCTAAGTAGGGAGGCCCAGACTTCCCTCTCCCCAGACACTTGGACCAGCTCCTCCAGGGGAATCCCAAGGCGTTCCAAGTGTTTACTTTGTAGGTAAAACTAGATGTTAACCAACCGTTAAAATACACCAGGATGCAGGAAATGACATCTACTTTATTCAAAATTTTCTGGGGGATGACCCCCCACACACCCCATCAGTGTGTCCCCCCCCACACACACACATTATAAATGCTTCTGATACCATTGGCCAACACGTTACTAAACAAGTACACATACACAGTAAAATTTCCAGAGTAAAATTTACTCAATTTGAAAAAAAA
>NW_023620126.1:0-7405 GCF_014905685.2 Nematolebias whitei
TATATATATATATATATATATATATGTATATATATGTATGTTTATATATATATATATAAATATATATATATATATATATATATATGTATATATATATATATATATATATGTATGTTTATATATGTGTATATATATATATATGTATGTATGGGCGTGGCGGTGCAATGAGCTGTTGCTGAGAACTAGGAAGAAACTGTGCGTGAGTATTATGATAAAACGTTGGTAAGTTTGTATTTATTTAAATAAAAACTGTTTAATTAAATATAAGATCATTAAGAAAGTCCTAAATATTACTAACAAACTTTTTTGATTCAATCAAACAAACTGGACGAGGAGACCTTGGAAAGCCTGGAATCGTTTGACCCAGACCCAGCTGCTGAATGAACGGGTGAGACAGACCAATTTTACTATTGAGGCCTTGAAGGCCAAAGAAGAGCACATTAAACAGAAACTAACAACGTGTCTAGATCAGACCACACTTCAGCAAGTGATGGACTGTACAGATCAGGCACGCTTAGCACAGCATGTCAAGTCCAAGACTCGACAACAAAACAAGTTTAACGTACTAATAGCTCATCAACACCATCACTATTCCAATAACAACACATTCAGTGTAGGACAACACTCCAGTAGTCAATTACATGCCAGGGAGACAGAAAAGTGGGTGAAGAATTTATCTGGTTCTGGGGCGACATCCACTTAGATTGTGACCGGATCCCCCCTCTCATTCGAAGAAATCACACAGATAAATACCTGAATTCGACCAATAATAAGGTAATCCACACAATACGATATGAAAGAACGCTCAAAATCAATGCTACAGACTGGGGATCTAACAGGCGGCCTACACCGCCTCCCCATGCCACAGTTAAGGCCAAAACAAAGCAGGTACATCAGTACCGAACAACAGTGATAAATGGGATAAAAATGGTTTTCAGACCCGACCTGGAAGAGCAATGTAAAAAGAGTAGAAGGAGTAGGCTACCAAATTGTTGTTGGAACATAAATTCTGAATGCCAAACTCAAAATTATCTACCCACAACTCCAATACAGAATCAGCGTTATTATTACTGGAGTTGGGCAGCCATATTCCACCCACATAATGCCTGGCATGAGAACTGGTTGAATGTGACATTACCATGGGTCTGGATCGCGTCTAGGGTGCCTCACTTCGAAGGTGACTTCGTGGAGGGGTATGCCAGGACGCATGAGGGCCTCATGGGACTGTATTATACAGACATGTATGTACAAAAATTGCCAAAACCAGATGAGCTTCTCAATGCACCTAAGGGCGATTTTGACAAAATAGACAAATGTGTAGCCGAGCAAATTTTTCTTAGTCTTAACAACTCAGTGTGGGAGAGTAGTGGAGCATCGCCCAGATGTAGATTATGGGAGACAGAGGTCGCCGTTATGTCCACCTGGCGATATGATTGCTCAGAATTACGTAGACAAGAAACGGTTAAGATCTTACTCCAAGCATGGCATGAATATCATCAACGAGATGACTCTAGAACATGGTGGGGGTTTCAGGAAGAAGAAATTAGAGAATGGGTAGCCCCATGTTTGCAACTTTCAAATAACTACTGGATTAAGTATCAGTATTTGGCCACGGTCTATTCTAAAGAGCAAGATATATGGGCCAGTGCCCTGTATAGACCAGATAGGTATGTTAGTCCCAGACCATGGCACGACTTGTGATAAGGCAAAAACACAATGTGTCATTAAATTAGCCCGAAGGCCTTGTGGTACGATACCAGGATGGGAAAGCTACTGTAAGAGCTATTATGGGTCTGAATACACCTTGTACGCAGCAAAGGTAGTATGGAAAAAACACAGTGGCAAGTGGATAAGATCAGTACCTGAGGGTACCTGCATAGATAAGATATTAGGATATAAGCTTCACCCCAGGAAACAAATTCAAGGAGTGATAGTCCCCTTTGTCTCAGATTCAATGATAGCTTTAGTAGAAGGCCACGCAGTGAGACGCAGCCTATGCTTAGGCGATGAGATAGATGGCTATGAGTGGGCAGGCCCGAATAAAATCTACTCGAATCTCACATGCCAGTATCCAGAGGAAAGCTGGAAGAAGTGTGGCGCACATGAAGATGAACACACTTGCGCATGGTATGAGACCGTTAGTTACACCGTAGGCCGAAAAGTCACGGACGTGGTGAAAGGCGTAGGTGAAGTAATCAAAGAAGGTGGAGAAACTGTTGAAGGATGGATAGTCAGTATCTTCCTTTAAAATATGGCCTTATTTGTTAAGCATGATCGGAGTGATAGCTATTGCCTTATTAGGACGTGTTTTCTTACAAGAATGCCTCAGAGCTGGGTGCCGCCCATGGAGGAGGAGCTATAAGCCACCCCCACCAGAGTAGGGTGCGGCTCAGCTTTAAATTAGATAGACAGGGAAGCAGCCTCACTCTTACCCCGGGAGCAGCAAAGAGCAAGGATCAGGACAGAAGCAATTCAAAATCTCTATGGACTACCAAGACGACTGCATGTCTTGTACTCCAACAACCGATGTGAGTATTATAGATTGGGAGACAGAGGCTACTGTAACCCCCAGTCTTACCATTTGGTCAGAATGTCCAGCCTATTTTAATGGGAGCAATATAGAATACTTTTTAACAATGGTTGCATGGATGTGCTACTGCCACACAGGAGACTGGAGTAAGGAAAGGTTGATAAGATTTCTAGTGGCAGTTCAGACGTACGCTAGAGTGATTGTATCCCATGTGATACTCAGAAGACCTGAGGTATCACCTCATTTCTTTGTCACCTATCTGTTAGGAAGAATCAAACTCACCTATCTGCAAAAGATTATAATTTCAGCATGGCTGATAGAAGATTCCATAGTGATTAGTCTTGAGTGTGCGGCTGCACTTACTCCTGTGCACAAGCTGTGGAGGTACCGCCGGGAGAATAGTAGCAACCATAGTCGAAGGGACAGTAGCCGTAACAGTGTTGGCAAATATACTATATCAGATAGTATCCCTGCAACCACAGAACAGACGTAAATGGACCAAAAAGTTAGCCATCTTAATTGGATGGAGTCTGGTCTGGGGAATATATGCGATAGCCTATTGGGCCAGCCTCTGCACCACAGTGGTATGGATGATGACCTATGCCGCTATCTTTAAACCGAGACCTGATCCAGCTCCCCCTGCACCAGAGGGAAGCGAAGGCCGCAGAATCTCAGGAGGATGAAAAGACAAGCCAATCTAAAGAGAAAATAACAAAAGTAATCAAGTAACCAACAACAGCTTTACCCCTCCCCGCTTATGCTAACTTTTATTAACTTTGGGTGATTGATTTAGTGTTTAAATGTTTATTCTTCTCTTTTTATGTCTGATTTTATTTTTGAATCCTGTAAACTCGAGGTGTCATCGGTCTGGTAAATACTCAATGGATAGCTGACGGCCTGTATAGGCCCAGCAATACGAAGTTGAGTGTTTCAGAGACACGATGAGGACCGAGAGTAAGGCAGACCTTGATTTCATTGTTATTATTTTGCCATGTTATATTACATGTACTCTCTTTTTAGAAAGCATAAGGAGCAGAATGCAGATGCTGTTCTACATCCTGACCGCAGCGACAGTCTACAGCAACTGGGCGTTCGCTTTCACAGCTCCGGATAAACTCGTAGTAACGACAAATACCGGAGAAATCATCCTCTGCCACTGTGAGGAGAAAGTGTACGACCACCAGCAGATCCAGAGGATTAGAGTAACCCCTTGTGGTGACGTATGCAAAATCCAAAAAACAGAAACTACAGGGCAGGAGAGATACAGCAGCGTTACATATAGAGAATACGGCATCTCCAACACCTCAGGGTTAATGTTACCTGGGTACTGTGATTGGAAAATAGTGATAACAACTCAACAATTAAACCAATCGGAAGAGTGGGAGAAATTCATTACCCGCACCTATTGTGGGATCGCCAGACGACAGGGTAGAACCACCCTTTATCGGTTTAAGAAAACATCACTCTAAGAGATAATTAAGGGAATAGGTTTTAAACCAAAAAGCCACGACAGTCAAAATGCAGGTTCAGCGCCCCAATAATTTAACAGCAATAGGACCTCAAACGGTCTGCTGTTATTGCCTTCTGGGGTTGGAAGATACCCGGTTCCTATGGGCCGTGGGTCCAACCTGGTGGTGCCAGGGCTGCCACTCTAATGTTATAATCGCGACTGGAGTACATGGTATTTTGGTCTCTGATGAGCCCGCCAGCCTTCCTCGGGTGTCTGCAGAAAAGTGCTGGGAGATAGAGAGCACCTGCAAGATCATCTGGACCTCGGCTGAGGGCTCTGAACCCTATATACCTAGAACAGCCATCCCTCCAGGAGCCACATATTACCCAGTAATTGTAAAACCCTGGGAAAACACAAATAAAACTACCAGGCATGTAGCCTACCATTTGGCCACAGGGTTGCCCTTGGTCCACGGCCCCTCCTTTGGGGTCACACAGGAGCCCCAAGAGCTCATGTCCTCATCTATCATGGTCATTTTAACAGCAGGGTTAACAACTAGCCCTCCAGTAGTCTCCGTGCCCATGGTAGCTAGGGGAGAAGGTAGACGAGCCAGTGTTAGTATCCCTACAACCCCAACCGAAATAGCCAGCCAGCCCCAGGAACCAACTACTGGCCCACCCGACCTTTTGCCAACTACATCCCATAATGAAGCCGAGCCCATGGAAGTGGAGATGTCCCCTAGAAGGTTGACTGAACTTCCATTAGATCATAACGATCTAAGTCTCCTGGAAAACTACCTGGATGACTTTGACAGGTACTTAAGTAGCGAGGCGAGCCGGTCCGGTCCTCTGAGTACCGATGGCACGATCCTCACTGACCCAACCAGCCCATCAGATTCTGAGCCTCCGATCTTAACACCAGAAGGCTTAACCCATTCAGAAACAGCTGAATCTGAAGTGTTACAGGTTGTCCCTCTGCGGCTGAAACAGCTCCGTCAAATGCCCAATTTAGTTGCCATAACCCCACAAATCAGGAGGCAGATCATAATAGAACCCATTACTCCTGTAGGTTCACCCCTGATCGAGATCCCACCAACCCTTCAGTCTACTAGATCGGCTGACCTCACAGAGGTCGACCTACCAGGTCCATCCGCCATCCCGGCCCAGGAGGTCCGGGTACCCAGGAAGCGAGCGGCGCCGGATGAAAATCAGGCGGGGCAATCCACTTCAAACGCAGACCTGGACAACATGACGGCGGTTGACTCCTGGGAGGGAGAACAGGAGGGCTAGGTTACAGCGAACCTGATGCCGAAGAGGAGAAAGATCCGACTTCAAGAAGGGGGTGTTGATAAACCTGGTGTCTGAAGTGATGATGCATGGCAGACGACCAGCTTTAATGAAGATGAAGCCTGATCAAAGGTTCTCCTCAGCAGCTAAAAACAAAAGGACTGAACTCCTGCTTTAAATCAAGCTAAATATGATAATGTGTAATCAAAAGTGTTTAACTATTGTATTAATAATCAACAAGTAATCAACTAATGAAATGTATTGATTTTTAAGAATTGTATAATCCATTGTATGATTGTGTGATTTACTTGTGAAGTGTTGAAGTTAAAGAGCAGTTCTGAGGCCTCATGTAACAGTAAACAAGTCCGGACATGCCCGTCTAGGACAGGCCTGGGCTTGCCTCGAGCAGTAGAAAGGAGAACAGAGGGTCAGGAGGTTCAACTTTGCCTCTCTCATGATGACGCATTTTTGAGCAAAACAAAGTTTGGAAAGTACCCGAAAACTGGTCTGAACCGGTTGAGGTGCAAAACAACAGACAAGTTACTGGAAAAAAGATGATGTAATTTTCCAAAACCCCTCCTTAAGAGGAGGAGGAAAAAGAGGTCTTTAAATACAGACTGAACGGATGAAACTTGGTCAATGCTGAGTCAAAGCTGAACTGGAGAGCCGAGCAGAGGGAATCACAGGCAAGAGGCAGCTCGTCGGATCAGAAGGAGCCCAAAAAGGAGTTGGATTTTACCAGTCTTGAGACGATGTTGGAAGTTAATTCTTTTCTTCACTGAGATGGGATTGGATTTAAGCTTTCGTTCATTGACACTTAAACTGGATGAGCTTCCTACTTCTATTAATAGCTTGACCTGGGCCCGTCCAAAATTCTGATTTCTCTAATTTGGAATAGCTGCGCTTGTCTTCGAGGTTCGTCCGGTACCTCTCTCCTAGGGGACTGGAAATATGCCCTTACCATCACAGTGACTCACTAAGGGTCGCCTCAGAATCATGGTAAGCGGACGACCTCATTCTTACACTGCTCTGATTAAATTGTTTCATCAAATTGGAAGAATAGCATACAGGATAAATTTAGGAGTACTAAATTGGTTACTGGTGAGACTTGCTCGAAGGTGCTTCTGGTTCATGAGGGAGTTGAGGGAGAACATCTTTTGGCTCGATTTGTGAAAGGTCTATGTGAAGGCAGTATCTATAAATCCTCAAGGGCTCTTGAGGTTTAGAATTCCTCAGATAGTAGTCATCGCCTCACTTAGGGAAGAAAGTGTATCCTATGTACTCAAGAAATTTAATCATTATAAAATTGTGCATGATGCTGTATCCCCTGCCAAACTATTGATTAAAGCAACGCAAAATGAATAATTCTGGACTATTATTCCACCCTTATTGAACAGAAACATGGTAATGCTTGGTTCACTTAACAACACCAATAAAGGAGGTTTTGAAAGGTTCATTAGTTATTGAGTGACAACACCCTTGTGCCCATTTCCAGGGCCCTAAAGATTACCAAAACAGTTAACAATTGCAACGCTAAAGTAAGAGGTGAGCGGCCATAACGCGAGTTTCTCTGGACCAGAAGATCCCTCCCTGCTGCTTGGAGGTTCGAGGTAACAGAGTGAGATCAGGGTGTGACTCACGGATTTAAGGTAGTTAATATTCTGGATGAATCGCCTCGTCGCAGCCTTAATGAGGCTACTTTAGACAGCTACAGGTAATACTACGGCGCTGAAGTAAGCTTCCGGACCCCTTGGAGGAGAGGCTGCAAGCAAAGGTGCTTATCGCTACTTCCAGTGGTTACCTTTGCTTATCGGAAAGCAAACACATTACATACTTGGGCATTAATATTTCTCCTAGATTGGAAGACTTAATAAAATTGAATAATATCCCAATTTTAAAGAACATTGAAGATGATCTTACTAGATGGAAATCTCTGCCCATATCACTTATGGGAAGAGTTGCCTCAGTAAAAATGATGGTCCTGCCGAGAATAAACTATTTATTCTCAATGATTCCAAATAAACCTTCAATTGAATGGTTTAAGTCACTGGACTCTTTGATATCTAAATTCCTTTGGAAAAACAAAACTCCCCGTATTAGCTTAAAAGCATTACAGAAATCTAAAGATACCGGAGGATT
>NW_023620127.1:0-7403 GCF_014905685.2 Nematolebias whitei
GGTTCAACTGTCCCCCTCTTACAATGCTGTGATTGCTAGTATCACTCAGCCCTCTGTGAACAGTAAACAGCCATCAATGTGCTAATGATCCATTGTTAGGCTGATGGTCCTTCTTGAGCATGTGATCAGCTGGTTTTGGTTGTCAGCAGCAAAACTGGTTGATCCACTCTGAGACGGTGCTATTTAAGAGACTGAGCTGAATACAGCTCCTCAGACTGAGGAAGTCTCTCGGATGAGAGACGAAACGTTTCTACATTTTTTTTGTTGTTTTGCTTTGTTTTGTTTTTTTGAATGTCCAGAGGACCAGATTGAACTTTTTCAGATTTTTCTACCTGGATTATTGAGCATGCATCAGGATAAAACATTATCATATTTTGGTGTGATTTCAGCTAAGAAATCAGAAAACTCATTTATGAAATCCTTAGATCGAGGTGGGCGGTAGACGAGTGCGCATAAAGTCGAAGGTGAGTGGCAGAGTTCAAAGACGCTCAGCTCAAAGCTGACGTGGGAAACTGGGATGGGCAGTTGTTTACAGTCAAAAGTTGATTTGAATATTGTTAATAATCCACCACCATGCTAGCCTGATGGCCGCGGTGCATTAAAATACAGAATGTTTGGTGGCAATAATTCTGTCAAGGCGCTGGACTCACCCGGAGACATCCAAGTCTCTGTGATGCAGAGAAAGTCCAAATCGTGCTCTTGAAAGTAGTCCCTGAGGATAAAAGTTTTGTTGGTAACAGATCTTACGTTGACCAAACACATCCGAATACTGTCCAAAGTGGACCCAGTAGCGGTGGAGGGAGCGTGCGCCAGTGGCCACAGATTTTCAATAACAGCCCCTCCGGGTCAGCCCGACAACTCCCATTGTTTACCTGGTCCGGGCACGCGGGAAGCTGGCGATAGAAACCGTGACCACCAGCTGGAGAGGAAGATGCAGCGCGCAGAGCTTTAAGCTTTACTAGCCGCCCAGCACGTTTTCCCCGGCATCTGGAGTGATATCTCCGGGCAGGCAGGTGAGGAGCGCAGCGAAGGTAAACAGGCACGTCCGCCAGCAGCGGGAGAAGAGGGGTGGGTCCAGCGGTATGCTCATAATGATCCAAATAAGCGGCATCGGCAGCAGAAAATCGAAGATCCAGAAGCTGTTGTCGATCATACACCAGCAGCGAGTTTATGTCCCAGATGAAAAACAAACAAAACATAAGTTTATATTGAAGAGCTATTGACCTGCTCTGTTCATAGTTACACTGTTACAATTCGTAACCTCTGTTTTTATTCTCCGCAGCAGGTCTGCTTTTCAGCCGTCCTTTTCCCTATCGGAGACCTTTTTTCTCCGGGGCGCTTCTGTGCATGGAGCACATAATTACGCAGTGTGTAATTACGCACACAGAAGGCTGAGTGATGAAATGTTTTTTGGTGCTAGTGGGTACTTCATATAGTGTGAATGGACCCAGTGAGGTATAGACTACATCCTGCTTCGCCTTTAACCAACTAGTAATAGCCTTAAAGGGTGAAGCCTATATGAAATAGAACGTTGGCTACGTATTGTAACCCTAGATTCTATGAGTGTAGGCACAGCCCTTTCAGCTCTGGGCCTCACTGGTTCCTAAATGGCTGAAGGAAAAAAAGCTATTTGGGAGCCGATTATCCGGTCTCACCGTAATTTATACGGACCGGGGGTGTGGTCCACACAGCAGGTGGGCATGGACTAAAGTTTTCAGTGCTGTGCTGCGCGAAGGGGATAGACCCACTAGTGATAGGCTTAAAGGGCTGTGCCTATACTCATAGAATCTGGGGTTACAGTACGTAACCAACAATTTCAACTCTCATCCACGGCTGCACTCTGAGCTCTCGGCCATGCCCGCTCCTCTGCTACAGAACGGAGATCAACAGAGGAGGGAGGAGGATGTTTCTCCTGCAGTGTGCAGCCCACACTGTGCTAAATAAGCCCCACAAGTGCTAAATAATTAAATAATCCATTTTAAATAAACATTCCATGCCGATCGTGCGGCTCCTCCATCAATTAGCCAATTGTGTGTCATGTCCACTCTTATTTTGAAAAACCGTGATAGAGCGAGTCTTTGAAAAACAAACCGCGATGTAGCGAGGGAATACTGTATACTGAGAAAAGTTCATTTTATTTTTTTGTATAAATATTTTGATACATTAAATCAGAAAAACATGGCTTTTTTTGTTTAAAATGTTATAAAATTATGATTATAAAAAAGTGTTTAATTACATTTTTAATTTTGGTCCCGTGTAAAACGGAGTTTGTCCCCCAAGTTAAAAAGTCATGCAAATTTGAAGCTCTATTTTACAAGTTCATCTAAAAAACATTGAATATCATGATAAAGGTTTTAAAAAGTTGTCAATCATTTCAGAAATTAAAGTTCATGCATAGATTCATTACACATAGCGTGAACTATTTCAAGCCTTAATTTCTTGTCATTTCGATGTTTATGACTTACAATGAAAAGACAAAATTCACTGTCTCAGAAAATGAGAATATTGTGAAGAGGTTCAGTATTATAAATTCCTGGTGTCATACCCTAATCAGCTGATTAACTCCAGACATGAGCTACAAATGTCTCGTTTCTCAAGTCGAGCCACTCCTGAATCAGAGATATATCAGAAGCATCTTACCTGCTGAGGAGACAAAGAACTGGACTGATGCTCAGAGGTCCAGTGTCCTCTTTTCAGATTAAAGTAAATGTTAATGTTATTTATAAATCAAGGTCCCAGAGTGGATGAAGAGTGGAGATGTTCAGAATTCACGTTGTTGAAGTCCAGAGTGAAGTTTCCACAGTCAGGGATGGTTTGGGTCCATGTTCTCTGCTGTGATGGCCCACTGGGTTCTCTGCAGTCCACAGTCTATGCAGCATATAGCAGGACATTTTAGAGCACTTCATGCTTTCTTCTGCTGATTAGCTTTTTGGATATGCTGATTTTATTTTCCAGCAGGACTTTGCAACGGTCCACACTGACAAAAGTACCAAAAGCTGGCTGTGAAAAATACTCATTTTCTGAGACGCTGAATTTTGAGTTTTCATTATCTGCAAGCCATAATCATCAAAGTTACAAGAAATAAAGGCTTGAAATATTTAATTCTGTGTCATGAATCTAATATATTTATTTATTTATTTATTCATTCAATTAAAAGAAACAAAACAAATTCATCAAAAATAAAATAAAACATTGAATGAAAAGGGTGCAGAAAGAAGAAAAAAATTCTTATATCTGCCCCTTATTAAAAAAAATATAAAATAACTACAAACAAACAACAACCTTCACTTGAACAATCTCAAAATTGAAAACAAAAAACATCAGGTATCCTTCATCATACTTTCCAAACAACTTTAACTTAATCATCTTTTTAAACATATAAATTGTTTTAGAAATTTTTATGGTGATATCAAGGTGTAGTGGACTAGGCCTACGTCGAAACTAAGTCTAAGGTCAAAACTCTTGACCTTTAGAACCTTGTGGGACAGAAGCTGTCATTTCATGTATTTGAATCCATAAATACAGGTTCACCCATCCTGAGACTTTCTTTCTTGAAGATTCAAGTGAAAAGAACACTCTCTTTTTATTATCATTACTATCTTACAAATGTTGATAATCAAAGTGTCTTAGTTCAAACCATTTTAGATGTTGCAGTGAACTAATCAATTTTATTAACTGAGTAATGGTTTTTATTCTCATGCAAAAGTTAGAACTCATGTTAAAAGCTGTTGCAGAGTAATTATGCATTTTTCTGATTTCTGCTTTTGAATGAGCAAGTGTGTGCGTTTACAAGGTTACAGTCAAACGAAAACAAGTTGTTATGTTAAAACTGTCATGTTTTAGAATCCTCTCAGACGTAAATAGAGATGTTTTGCACCTGTTTCTTAAACACGCCACAACAAAACCCTCTCGGTCTGTGAGAACATTTCTGAGCTGTCCCATAACAATTCTTGCTGTCTCTAACCTCTTACGTCACAAAAACACACCCCTTCTGGTCGATTCTGACCAATGAAAATCCCAAAAAGTGAACCGGGAAAGAGTCTTTAAAATGTCAGTACTTCCTGGTCTACACAGACTCACAGAGTTACAGACTCACAGAGTTGGAGAGTTGTCGGAGTTCTAAGAGTTCTGAGAGCGTAGAGTTCGGTGAGAGTCTACTCAAGTTCTGCTGAGTTCTGATGGAGTGCTGTTGGAGTTCCTGACATGACAACAAAGCTCTTCCGAGTTCCATGGGATTATAACATTTTCCACTGAGGTGAATATGTGTCGAACAGAGCCTCGCCATTACTTCGGACGAGTAACAGCATCCTACTGAGACGCTGAAAGGGTGCGTTAAACGGAATCTCACCTGAGACATCTCCAGGTAAAGGAGCCGATTTCATCACCTAAGTGTACTGTAAGGAAAAGCTGAAGAAAGCCGGAGAGTGTCGATTCTGGTGAACACTTAATTTCCCTCACATACCATCTTAACTCCCTCTAAACTTCTTTTCATCTTTAACTTTCTATCAAGTAGAAATTCTCCCAGATATTTAGAAATGTCTGTGTAAAGTGCTTACCCACATTCATGTGGGCAAAAGATCATAGTTGTACAGTTTATAAATGTCTGTGGTGCAGCAACGGAAAAATCATGGCCGTATGATTTTTCCTGATTGATTGCTTATATTGTTATTTTCATAATTTGCCAAATTAATGTAAATGTTTGATGTTAAATTTGATTCTGTAAATAAATGACCGCATTCATTTTGATGGGTCAAATTTAAATGACGTCTCACGTTTGCATTTCCTTAAATTCAATGCACGTTTTATTCAGTCCAGAAAAATGAGGAACCCGCGTTAAATGATGAATATATCCCAGCATCTGTTCATCTACAACTGGTGGCCCGTTACGCGCTCCTAAATGGACTGTAACCGTGAACACATTGATTTTCATGTTGGCAAGGTTGTACAATAACAGTTTATCAGCTGTGCTGAAAAACCGTGCGTCTTTACGCAGCGCAATTGGAGCTGCGCGCTTGTGTTACGCTGGCAATGTTTTAAAAGCTGAATTGTGTCATTGAATCTTTATAAAGCTGAATTGTACGTCTGTATGTGTAACATAAGCTGGCTTTGAGCTGTGGAAACGCTTTATTCTGTTTAAACTGTGTTCCAGACGCTGTTCTGGTCCGGTTCGGTTCTGTGGTTCCGACTCGGTTCTGGAAAAGTTCGAACGAGTTGTTAAATAGCTAGAAAGACGTTTTGAGACCGGAGTGGCGGACTCCGGGCAGCTCAGAGTTGATTCGTTACATTTTTAGCAGAGAAAGTGCATTTTGATGGTTTAAAAGACGATAAGTGATGAAATAGCTTCAGGCTGAATCTAACATGCTGGTTATTGCTAACGCTTCGTGGTTGGTTGTTTGCTGCTGTGGACAGCTCTGATTTGCTGAGACGGTTGACTGACGTCACCTCCCCTCACCCCTACGCTGCGTCATTGGTTGAGAGAGACCGTGTGTAACGTTCTGATTGGATGAGGGTAGTGTCAATCACGTCACCCGGAAATGAAGACTCGTTTTCATAGGGAATAAAATCTGCTTTTTAACGCTGGAAAGCGCATTAAAGCTGTGTTCTGAAACGCTGTTTACATTCTTCGAAGCATATTCGCTGAAAGTTCGCCACGTTTGAGTTTAAAGACCGTCATAAAATGATGCTTTTGAACTACGCTAGCGATGCTAAATTTTAAGCTAACAAGCTAACGACCGGATGGATGACGTGTCACGTCACTTCCCCCAAGTCGGAAATGAGCTTTACCGTGCTTAAATTCACTAAATACGGCTGCAATTTTGTTCCACAAAACTCATGTTTCATGATATAAGGTCTGATTGACAAAATTTTGCCACGTTTGTGTAAAAAATCCGTTCAGAAGTGTTGGTTTTCACCGAAGCAAGCCGATGCTAATTTTAGCTAACAAGCTAACGACCGGACGCCACAGGAAGTTATAGCACCCCTAGTGGACGACACAAACAGGGTCTGAGTTAAATTTGTTAAGGTTCTGCTGACATCTTGTGGAGAAGACGTGGGATCACAGGTTTTCACTTCGTTTTTAGGTAAAGAGTGACATTAAACGTTTTTATTTTCCTGAAAGGCAATTTTTGAGTTAACAAACTTCCTCTAAGCTGGATAAACACTGTTATCTGCATTTTAAAAGTTATGAAGGTATTTATGCAGAGAGCTTTTGCCAAACAAATTTTTATTCACTGGTAAATCCTTGAGAAACAGGTACATAATAAAAATTTAGAAACTTTTAAATAAGATACAGTTACAAATATTCACAGAGTTGAATAGTTTACTCATTTTGCTAGAAGATAACGCACGTTTAAATGATATATCACTAAATAAGTGTAAAACTTATCAGGAAAAAGAGATTTTCTGGTTTCTTTTACCACCTAAACATTTACATCTACTATTTAATTTCTGAATAGCAGATAATGGCGGACGTAGAGGTAAACGCTGACCCCTCACAATCCGAGGATGCGGTCCAGACAGCCTTACACATTTTAACAAATTCAATTATTGGCAAACAATTGGAGGAATTGCGAGACCTTGATGACGATCAAAGACATGAGGAGCTGCAGAGTTTATCAAAAGCAGCTACAGTGAAGGAAGACACAAAATCAAGCCGCATACGGTTAGCAAAAATCTCTCTGCTTCTGAAGGCGGAATTAGACCGTTTGGTGGTAGAAAAGGGCGTGCTATTCAACGGATATAAGTCTGAAAAAGAGAGGTGTGACGAATTGATGATTGAATCTGAGTCGCTGAAGCAACACCTTGAGGCTGCTGAAGACCTCTCACAGAAAGAGCTGTCAGAACAGGCTCAATCATATGAGGAGAAGTGTGCCGAGCTGATAAGTGAATCTGAGTTGCTGAAACAAAAGATTCAAACTGATAAGGACCTCTCAAAGCGAGAGATGTCAGAACAGGCTCGATCATATGAGGAGAAGTTTGCGGATAAGGAACGAGCGTACCAAGACGCGTGTGCGGATAACGATAAGTTACAAGCACAGTTGCAAACCGCTTTAAGGGAGCTGGACGTTTGCAAGGCAGACAAGGGGTTAATAACCCGGAGTTGGCTGACTTTACAACGTGAAAATCAGACGACACATAAGCGCCTGACAGCTTGTGAGGAGAATTTAGCTACAGCTACAGAATGGATTTCTGTAATGGAGCAAGCTGATCCGAGAATCGAACAGGGTCAGCTACAACCGCCCCAGACAGATGCTGTTGCACCTCCTCCCCTTAGCCCCGTATCAACACCCCCAACCCGGGGGATAAGGACGGGTCTGCACCCACTTGCACCTCTTCCTCCTGACGCCAGGCAGTCACCTCCACCCCCATCTCAGGTGGGGTTCGACCTGCACCGGTATGCACCT